>NW_026781175.1:0-300000 GCF_030144855.1 Hypanus sabinus | reverse complement strand
GCTGAGGAGCCCAAATGTGCTCACAATAATCAAGGCGAAGCCTCACCAGTGCGTTGTCAAGCCCCAGCACCATATCCTTGTTCTTGTATTCTAGATGTCTTGAAATAAATGCTACATTGCATTTGCCTTTCTCATCATTGACTCTACCTACACGTTAAAATTTAATGTGTTCTGGCATCTTTGTACTCAGAATTTATGTTCTTCTCCCCGATTAGAAAATTGTCTTCATATTAATTTCTACTAACAATGTGCATGACCATGCATTTTGCAACATTGTGTTTCCCTTGCCTCTTTCTTGCCCATTCGCCTAAGCTGTCTATTCTTCCTGAAGCCTATCTGTTTCCTCAACACCAATCATCGTATCATCTGCAAAACGCCAATAAAGCCACTGACTCCATCATCTAAGTAATTGATTTCCAACATAAACGATGCGGTCCCAATCCAGAGCTCTGTGCAAAACTACTAGTCACTTTCAGCCAACCAGAAAAGGATCTTTTCATTCCCACTAGCTGCCTCCAACCAATCAGCCAATGCTCTAACCATGCCAGTAATTATCTTGCAATACCAAAGGCAGTTAAATTTGTAAGCTGTCTCATGTGCGGTACACTGACAAATCTGCAGCATTCAATGCATTTCTTTCATCTATCCTCCTTGCAGTCTTCTCAGTGAATTCTAACAGGTTTCCCAGGCAGGAGTTTCGCTGAAGGAAACAACGCTGACTTTCTCCCTTCTTTTCCTGTCTCACCAAATAATTGATAACGTTATCCTTAACAAATGACTAAAATATCTTCCCAACCACTGACGGTAGTGTGTTCCATAAATGGTTTATGCTTTCTTCCTGCAGCTTTCTTCTTTTCTTAAAGAGTGGAGAGATATTTGCATTTTTCGAACGTCCTGTGGCACCATGCCAGAGTACAGTGCCTTCTGAAAAATCATCACTAACGTCTCAAAAACCTCTGTCGCTACCTCTTTCAGAACAGTAGGGTGCAGTTCATCCGATCCAAGTGACATGTATCCTTAGGGCGTCCAGCTTTCTCAGGACCTTCTCCTTTGTAATAATAACTGCATTTACTTCTCATCCCTCACACCCTTCAACATCAGCACACTGTTCGTGTCTTCCACGGTGAATACTGATGTAAGATACTGTTTAAGTTCATCAGCCATCTCCTTATCCGCCGATATTGTTTCTTTGGCCTCATTGTCTATCGGTCATATATAAATTGACATCTCTGTTTTAGTGTTACATACTTGAAAAAGCGTTTGCTATCCAATTTGATATTGTTTGCTTGCTTCCTTACAAATCTCACCGTTTTCCACTTAATGATTCTTTTACCTGCTCTCCGTAGTTTTTTAAAGACTTCCCAACGCTTTCTCTTACCGGTATCTTTTTGATTTGTTGTATGCCATCTCTTTTGTTTTTACGTTAGCTTTGACTTCCCTTGTCAGCCATAGCTGTACTATTTTACCATTTGTTTTTTTTATGACATACAAGCTTCCTAATTTCCTCCGTATCATTACAGAACGCCCAATCCAGTATAGCTGATCCCCTAGAAGGCTCAACGATAAACTGCTCTAAAAAGCCATCTCATAAATATTCAAAAAACTTATTCTCTTAAGATCCATTACCAAATTGATTTTGCCAATCGACCTGCATTTTGAAATCTCCCAGGAAAACCATAACAATGTCCTTTTTACACGCCTTTTCTATTTCCTGCCGTGATCTGTGGTCCACAGTCCAGCTGTTGTTGGGCGTCCTGTATATAATTACCATCATGGTCATTTTACTCTTGCAGTATCTTAATTCAACCCGCAGGGATTCAGCATCTTAAGATCATAAGACTGAAGACCTAAGACCATAAGACTTCGGAGCAGAATAAAACCATCTGACCCAACGAGTCTGTTTCGCCATTAAAGTATAGGTGATCCTTTTATTCCTCTCTTCCTCAAGCCCAGTTCCCTGCTTTCTCCCCGTAACCTTTGATGCCATTTACAATCAAGAACCCATCAATCTCTACCCAACGACTGGTCTGCACAGCTGTCAAGTGGGAAAAAATTCTGCACCCATTGGCTAAAGAAATTCCTCAGCATCTCTTTTTTGAGGTTGTTCCCTCTTGTCCTAGACTCACCCGTCACCCGTCATGAGAAACATTCTTCACACATCTATTCTTTTGAGGCATTTCAAAAGTTTCAATGAGACACTCCCTCATCCTTCTGAATATCAGCGAGTACAGACCCACAGCAGTCAAAAGTTCCTCGTATGATAATCCTTTCATTCCAGTAATCATCCTTGCGAACTTCCTCTGGACCTCTTCCAATACTAGCACATCTTTTCTCAGATGAGGGGCCCTGAATTGTACACAATACTCAAGGTGAGACCTCACGGGTGCCTTATAAAGCCTGAGTATCAAATCCCCACTGTTGAACGCTAGACCTCTTGAGATGAATGCTAACATTGCATTTGCCTTCCTCATCAACATCTCAACCTGCAAATCAACTATTAGGACGTTCTGCATATGCTCTCGCAAGACTCTTTGCGTCTCAGATTTTTGGGTTTTTGTCCTCGTTTAGATAATAGTCCGTGCATTTATTTCTACTATCAAAGAGCGCGTCCATACATTTTGCAACATTTTATTTCATCTGCCACTATATTGCCCATTCTCTTTATCTATCTAAGTACTTCTGCATTCTTTCTGTTTCATCAATACTACCCGCCGTTCCACTGATCTTTGCATAACTGAAAACTTGGAAACAAAATAATCCATTTCATCATCTGTCTTTTATATACAGCATAAAAAGAAGTGGTCCCAAAACCGACACTTGCGGAACACCACCAGTCACTGGAAGCCAACCAGACATGGGTCATTTTATTCCCACTCACTACCTTCTACCAGACAGTCAAAGCTCTAACCATGTTAGTAACATTCCTGTAATAACATGAGCTCTTAACTTGTAAAGTAGCCTCAAGTATGGCACCTTGTTAAAGGCCTCTTCGAAGTTCAAATATACAACACGCAATTCACCCCCGACGTGTACTACGTGTACTACGTGTAATCTCCTCAATTGATTTTTGAAAGATCTTTTCTGGTGCCGCCCGAATCTCGAGTGCTTCTTCTTTCAGAAACCTAGGGTGCAGTTCATCTGGGCCGGGTGACCTATTTACTTTTAAGTCTTTCAGCTTTTTGTGCACCTTGTAATAGTAATTGCACCCACTTCTGTTCCTTCACACATTACATAATCTTCCACAGTGAGGAGTGATGCAATATACTCATTTAGGTCATCTGCTATCTCCTTGTCCCCCGTTATTCCTTCTGCTGCCTCATGTTCTACCGGCCCTATCTCTGATCTATCTTTTAGTTTTAACATACTTGAAAAAGGCCTTTACTATCCAGTTTGATATTGTTTGTAGAATGATTTCATATTTCATCTTTTCCTTTCTAATTGTTCTTTTAGTTGTTTTCTGTAGGGTTTCCCAATCCTCTATCTTCCCACCATTTACTTTATTGTATGCTCTCTTTCATGTTTACATTACCTTATCCTTTCCTTGTCAGCCACCGTTGTACAATTTTGCCATTTGAGTATTTCTTTACCTTTGGGATACACATGTGTATAAGACAATAAGACCATAAGATTTAGGATCAGAAATAGACCATTGGGCCTATCCAGTCTACTCCTCCATTCAATCATGGGCTGAACCACTTCCTCCAGTCATCTCCACCCCCTGCTTTTACTCCATACCATTTGATGTCGTAGATAATCCAGGACCTATCCCTCTCAGCATTTAGTGCACCCAATAGCATGGCGTTCACTGCCGCTCATGACAACAAATTCCACAGATTTACTAACTTCTGACTAAAGTAATTTCTCCGCTTTTCAGTTCGAAAACAGTCCTTCAATCCTGAAGTCGTGCCCTCATATTGTGATCACTAGTTCCTAAAGGTCCTTCTACCTTAAGCTCCCTAAACGCCTCCAGATCATTTCATTACACCCTATCCAGTGCAGCTGATCTCCTAGCTGATTTTCTAAAAAGTCATTCAACAAACTCACTCTCTTGAGATATATTACCAAGCTGATTTTCCCAATCAAGCTACATGTTACAATCTCACATGACGATCATACCATTGCACATTTGACACGCATTTTCTACCTCCTGTTGTAATCTCTGATCTACTTTCCAGCCACTGTAGGGAGGACCGTATATAACTGCCTTTTTATCCTTACATTCTCATAACTCAACCCACAAAGATTCAACATCATCCGATACTATGTCACAAGTTTTTAATGTTTTGATGCTACTTTTTACAAGCAGAGCCACGCAGAATTTTCCTCTCCCTCTGATATTATGTGTTTTCTCTGACATCCAGCTCCAACTACTACCATCCTTCAGCCACGATTCAGTAATGCACCTGACAATCTGTAGTAATGTAACATAGGATTCAATTTGTTTCTTGTACTCCATGCATTGGGATATAGTACCTTGAATACTGTCTTTACTACCTTTTTTATTCTGAATAATTAATGCGACGGCACTCACCCTACTGGCTGCAATTTTGTCCTATCCTATGCCTGCCTTTCCTGACAGTCTGACTGCATGTTTTGTATTTTTTAACCATCTGTGTCTCTTCACTCCGATTTTGTTTAAACCAGTTCTAACAGCTGTTATAAACCTATCTGCGAGAAATCTAGTCTCTCTCTGGTTCAGGTGCAGCCCGTCACTTTAGAAAAGGTCATAACTGCAACAGAAGATATCCCAATGGTCGAAGAACCTGAAGGCCTGCCAACTGCAACCGGTTCTCAGCCGTGCATCAATCTGCCAAATAATCCTGTTTCTAACCTCACTGGCGCATGGCATAGGTAGCAATGCATAAGTTGCTACACTGGAGGTCCTGCTTCTCAGCATTCGACCCAGCTCTCTAAATTCTCTTTTCAGGACCTCTTTTCTTTCCTTCCTATTTCATTTGTACCAATATGTAACGAAACATCTGGTTGATCGCCCTCCCCATAAAAATTGCGGAATCTCCCAGTATATCTTTTAGTCAAATCAGCACCGTCTGCGATTTAAATAAAGAGGAAGCCGAGGCGAGATCCCCGGCAGCAGAATCTTTGAGACGGGCAATCTCCAGCCAGAAAATCGGAAACACAAAATACCCTGCAGATGCTGTGGTCAAAGCAACACGCACAACACGCTGGAGGAACTCAGCAGGTCGGGCAGCATCAGTGGAAAAGAGCATTTAACGTTTCGGATGCAAACCCTTCGCCAGTCCTGACGAATGGTATCGGCCTGAAAAGTTGACTGTTCTTTTCCATGGATGTTGCCCGACCTACTGAGTTCCTCCAGCGTGCTGTGCGTGTTTCTCCAGCCAAGAAATAATGGTTGTGAAGTACACAAAGAGATCGGAGATGATACAAATCCCCAGTGTTTATTATTAACACAGTTACTGATTACATTGATGTTCAGTGTCAGACACTCAGTGACTGTAAACACGATCTCCCACAGTCTGGTACTTACCACAGTTTCTGTATTTTACACTCCGGGTTCCTCAGAGCTGCAGACACCAATTTCACTCCCGAGTCTCCCAGCTTATTACCTACCAGGCTAAAATCAGGCAAAGTGTTTAGAAGTCAGAAGGTACACTTCATGGATTCTAACATTTGACAGACAATTATTCTCCTCCTCCCACCGAACTGCTCTGTTGTGGACTGTTCAAGGGATATCAATATTGGGTAGGATGGAGCACCATCCCTCACAGTGCGGGCTGGAGATGGATGTGTGGTGGACGTAGATGAAGAACAAGCGGTCAACAATAGTGTCAAGGGCTCTCTACTCATTTCTTGCTACCCAAGCCCTGAGGCAACATGGTAGCTGGGGTGCAGAAAAGAGCAGGAGGTAGTTCCGTGTAGGCTATTTTACAAAAGAAAAACAGTACAATTTTACAATAATCAGGGAGAGACAATTTAATCACTACCTCAACTCCTGGCACTTGTGCAGCCCGTGTCCAAACCATTGGAGACTTTCATGCTGAATGTCGCAGCGATCCAGGTCGAGACATTTTATTGTATCAGAAAGCCCGATGACTTGTGACAAGACTACACATTCAATCGGGGTCAAAGACATTCCACTGAAGGAAAGTGTCTCCACAGATCGCACTGCGACCTTAGCCAGCCCACGATTCTCAGACTCAAACAGGTAGTGCAAAGTTTTCAGGAGGCTCCTTTTACCAGCTTCACTCTCTGTTTTTTCAGTCTGGCGTTTTACATCCTTCTTCATCCAGTCAATCACCTGGCAGATTCTTTGATACGTAAATGGACCCAGAAACTCCTCCAGGGCCTGAGATGTCATTTCGGAGGAGAGACCTGCAACAAAAATGAGAAAATTATCAAATCATCCATTATTGTACTGTGGGTATCAGTGAGGAGTTTTAGCAAGTCCCCAGTAGGTGGAATCAAGAATTGTGCGAACACAGTTAAAAACTCTTGGATGGAGAGGCACGAAATAAGTACACGACACTCCTGACAGTAGTATCTCCCTTGAAAAGCTCTATGAGAAACCCGGAGAGGAACTGGGAACTCCTCTCTGCCTTCTCCAATAAATGTAACGCAGTGGGACGGGAAGTCACCAGCACTGAACACCCTGGGAGCAGCTTGCCCTGGATTAAACTGTACACAATGTGCGACGCCTCACACCACCACTCGGGATCTGGCCACTGGTGCTGAGGATTTGTATCTCTCCAACTGTCTGCAAAATCGATTCTGTGCTTGAATTCATCGAAAACATCAAATATAAACAGCAACCCGCTGCGTTCTTCCAGACTTCGCTCAGGATATGAGCATTCATTGGAACTGGCGTCAGAGGTAGATAGGACTGAAAGAGGAGATGGTATTTATTGTTGACATTGGTGAGGGCTAATTTGGAGTATTGCATGCAATTTCAGTCAGCTACCCGAGGAAAGATAAAAGTACGATGGAAAGAGGCCGAAGAAAATATACAAAGTTAGTGTAAAGACTAGAAAACTGAATTATATGGAGAGACCGATTACATTAGGACTTCATTGATTGGAATGTAGACGTTTGATAGTTTTGATAGAAACACAGAAAACCTACGGTATAATAGAGGCCTTTCTGCCCACAAAGTTGCGCCGAACATGTCCCTACCTTAAAGAAATTAACAGACCTATTCATTGCCTTCTATTTTTCAAAGCTCTATGTACCTATCCAAAAGACCCTAACGTATCCATCTCCACCACCTATGCCGGCAGCCCGTTCCACGCACTCACTACTCTCTGAGTTTAAAATTTACCCCTGACATCTCCTCTGTACCTAATCCCCAGTATCTAAAATCTCTGACATCTTCTGGCAACAATTTCAGCCTTGGGGAAAAAAGTCTCTGACTATTCACAAGATCAATGCCTCTCATCATCTTATACACCTCTATCAGGTCACCTCTCAACATCCGTCGCTCCAAGAAGAAAAGGCCGAGTTCACTCAGCATATTCTCATAAAGCATGCCCTCCAATCCAGAAAACATTCTTGGAAATCTCCTCTGCACCATTTCTATGGCTTCCACGGCCTTCGTGTAGTGAGTATACCAAAACTGAGCACCGTACTCCAAGTTGGGTCTGACCAGGGTCCTATGTAACTGCAACATTACCTCTGGGCTCCTAAATTCAATTCCACGATTGATGAAGACCAATACACCACACGCTTTCTTAAACACAGAGTCAACCTACACAGCTGCTTTGAGCGTCCTATGGACTAGGACCCCAAGATCCCTCTGATCCTCCACATTGCCAAAAATCTTACCATTAATACTATATTTTGCCATCATATTTGACCTGCCAGAATGAACTTCTCAGCCCAGTTTTGCATCCTACCAATGTCCCGCTCTGTCCTTTGACAGCCCTGCACATCATCCACAACACCTCCAAACTTTGTGTCATCAGCAAATTTACTAATCCATTCCTCCACTTCCTAATCCCGGTCATTTATAAAAATCACGAAGAGTGAAGGTCCCAGAACAGATCATTCAGGCTCATCACTGGTTACCGACCTCCATGCAGAATATGAACCGTCTACAACCACTCTTTGTCTTCTGTTGCATGCCAGTTCTGGATGCACAAAGCAAAGTCCCCTTTGAACCCATGCCTCCTTACTTACTCAATAAGCCTTGCATGGGGCACTTTATCAAATGCCTTGCTGCAATGCAGTTTACAAAATTATCTGCAGTGTGTAGTGTAGGCCTCCGTTAGTCTCGATAGACCATGGATTTGCGCCTTGGAAAGTTTCCAGGGCGCAAGCCTGGGCAAGGTATTTTTAATATAAGACCGGCAGTTGCCCAAGCTGCAAGTCTCCCCTCTGCACGCCACCGATGTTGTCCAAGGGAAGGGCATTAGAAATGCAAGTAAGCTTCTTCCACTGAGGTAGGTTGGGATTACAACCTGAAGTCATGGCTTAATGGTGAATGGTAAACGGTTTAAGGGGAACATAAAGGTGGTGCATGACAAATCGATTTCAAGCTTTAAGAGAATTCTGTATAGGGACAACGGGAAGTGTTTAAAAAGGAGACTGCTTTATAGAGCGGGCGTCATAGGAGCGGGCGAAGTAGTAGATGCAGACAGAATAGTTTTTCCTCAACTGGACCGGCGATAATAGGTCGAGGCTAGGTCAGTTATTTGTGAAGAATAGATACAGGAAATATGTATGTTCTGTGCTGGGGTGTCAGCGGTGGGATGTTCCTCAGACTTCCTAATTTCCAGACAGCCACATCTGCACGAGGTGCGTCGAGCTGCAGCTCCTTAGGGAGCACGTTACAGATCTGGAGATGCAGTTCGATGACGTTCTTCTGGTCAGGGAGAGTGAAGTGGGGATAGATAAGAGCAATAAGCAAGTACTGACACCGAGACCTCGTGAGGTAAGTGATTAATAGTCAGGAGAGGGAAGGGCAAGAATCAGATACTAGGGGGTACCCCTGTGGCTGTCCTCCCTAACAATAAGTACTCATGTTTTAGTACTATTGGAGGGGCGGCCTACCAAGAAAGAAACACGAACGATAGTTTTCCTCCCAGGTGCCAGGGTCCGGGATCTTTTTGATCGCGTCCACGATACCCTTAAGTGGGAAGGAGAACAGCTACGGAGGTAAGTAAAGGGAGAAAGTCCTGAAAACAGACTGCAGGTAGTTAGGAAGGAAGTTGAGAAGCAGGACTTCAAAGTTTGTATTCTCGTGACAGTGAGATTAGGAATAGAATGAAGCGGAGGATAAATGGAGGGATTGGAGGAGGTCTAGTAGATTCAGATTTCTGCATCATTGGGACCTTTTTTGGGGCAGGTCTGACCTCTACAAAAGACTGGTTGCACTTGAATCCTAAGGGGACCAAGATCTTGGCATGGAGATTTGCTCAGGCTATTGCGGACAGTTTAAAGTAGAATTGCTGGGGATTGGGAAGACAGCTGAAGAGACGGAGGAAGCGGAGGTTGGCTCACAAATAAAGAAAGCTTGTAAATAGTGTGAGAGAGAAGATAGGCAGGCGATAGAGATGGGATGCGCTCAGACCGATGGTTTCAAATGTATCTACTTTAATGCAAGGGATATTATGAACAAAGAGGATGAAATTAGAGCGTGGAGTAGCACTTGGTACTATGATGTTGCGGCCATTACAGAGACTTGAATGGCTCAGCGGCAGGAATACTTACTTAGAGTGCCAGGCTTTAGACGTTTCAAATGACAGGGAGGGAGGCAGAAGAGGAGAGACCAAGTTACTGCTGATCAGATGTAGTGTTACGGATGCAGAGAAAGAGGAAGTCATGGAGGGGTTGTCTACTGAGTCTCGGAGGGGTGGGTGTAATTTATAAACAGGAAGGGGCCAACAACTCTGCTGGGTGTTTTTATAGACCACCCAATGGTAACAGGGACATCGAGGAGCAGATAGGGAGATGGATTCTGGAAAGAAGAAATAATAACAGGGTTGTTATTATTAAGTGTGAGATTTTAATTTCCCAAATATTAGAACATAGAACTTAGAATAGTAAAGCACAGTACACGCCCTTCCGCACACAATGTTGTACCGACCCTCAAACCCTGCCTCCCATATTAAATTCCTCACCTTATATTCCTTCATATACTTGTCTAGTAGTCTCTTAAACTTCACTTCTGTACCTGCTTCAACCACTGTCTCAGGTTGTGCATTCCACGCACCAACCACTTTCTGAGTGGAAACCCTTCCTCTAATTTCCCCCTTTGACATCCCTCCCCTTCCCTTAAAACCATGTCCTCTTGTACTGAGCAGTGGTGCCCTGGGGAAGAGGCGCTGGCTGTCCACTCTGTCTATTCCTCTGAACATCTTGTACACCTCTATCATGTCTCCTCTTATCCTCCTTCTCTCCGAAGAGTAAAGCCCTAGCTCCCTTAATCTCTGATCATAATCCATACTCTCTAAACCAGGCAGCATCCTGGTAAATCTCCTCTGTACCCATTCCAATGCTTCCACATCCTTCCTATACTGAGGAGACCAGAACTGGACACTGTACTCCAAGTGTGGCCTAACTACAGTTTTATAGAGCTGCATCATTACATCACGTCTCTTAAAAACTATCGCTCGACTTATAAAAGCTGACACCCCATAAGCTTTCTTAACTACCCTATCTACCTGTGAGGCAACTTTCAGGGATCTGTGAACATGTACCCCCAGATCCCTCTGCTCCTCCATGCCACCATGTATCGTGCTATTTAATTTATACTCTGTCTTGGAGTTTGTCCTTCCAAAGTCTACCACCTCACACTTCTCCGGGTTGAACTCCATCTGCCACTTCTCAGCCCACTTCTGCATCCTATCAATGTCTCTCTGCAATCTTCTACAATCCTCTACACTATCTACTACACCGCCAACTTTTGTGTCGTCTGCATACTTGCCAACCCACCCTTCTACCCCCACATCCAGGTCGCTAATAAAAATCACAAAAAATAGAGGATCCAGAACAAATCCTTGTGGGACACCACAAGTCACAACCCTCCAATCTGAATGTACTCCCTCCACCACGACCCTCTGCCTTCTGCCGGCAAGCCAATTATGAATCCACCTGGCCAAACTTCTCTGGATCCCATGACTTCTGACTTTCTGAATAAGCCTACCGTGTGGAACCTTGTCAAATGCCTTACTAAAATCCATGTAGATCACATCCACTGCACTACCCTCATCTATATGCCTGGTCA
This sequence comes from Hypanus sabinus, assembly GCF_030144855.1. Taxonomy (NCBI): domain Eukaryota; kingdom Metazoa; phylum Chordata; class Chondrichthyes; order Myliobatiformes; family Dasyatidae; genus Hypanus; species Hypanus sabinus. The sequence continues at coordinate 288,800 of NW_026781175.1, read as the reverse complement.
CCTCCTCAGAGAACTCTATCAGGCTTGGTAGGCACGATCTGCCCTTCACAGAGCCATGCTGACTGTCCCTGATCAGAACATGATTCTCTGAATGCCAACAGATCCTATCTGTAAGAATCTTTTCCAACAGCTTTCCCACCACAGACGTAAGGCTCACTGGTCTATAATTACCTGGACTATCCCTACTACGTTTTTTGAAAAAGGGGAAAACATTCGCCTCCCTCCAATCCTCCGGTACCATTCCCGTGGACAACGAGGACATAAGGATTCTAGCAGGGGTTCAGCAATCTCTTCCCTTGCCTCGTGGAACAGCCTGAGGAATATTCCGTCAGGCTCAGGGGACTTATCTGTCCTAATGTATTTTAACAACTCCATCACCTTCTCTCCCTTAATATTATTATGCTCCAGAACATCAAACTCACTCATATTTTCCTCTCCTTCATTAAGTACCCTCTCAGTGGTGAATACCGAAGAGAAGTATTCATTGAGGACCTCGCTTACTTTCACAGCCTCCAGGCACATCTTCCCACCTTTATCTCTAATCAGTCCTACCTTCACTCCTGCCATCCTTTTCTTCTTCACATACCTGAAGAATTCCTTGGGGTTTTCCTTTATCCTACTCGCCAAAGCCTTCTCATGCCCCTTTCTTAATCTTCTCAGCCCCTTCTTAAGCTCCTTTCTTGCTACCCTATATTCCTCAAGAGGAACATCTTGTCCTTGCTTCCTAAACCTCGTATATGCTGCCTTCTTGCACCTGACTAGATTTTCTACTTCACTTGTCACCCATGGTTCCTTCACCCTCCCATTCTTTATCTTCCTCACAGGGACAAATTTATCCCTAACATCCTGCAAGATATCCCTAAACATCGACCACATGTCCATAGTACATTTCCCTGCAAAAACAACATCCCAATTCACACCCACAAGTTCTAGACTTAATCCCTCATAATTTGCCCTTCCCCAATTAAAAGTTCTCCTGCCCTCTCTGATTCTATCCTTTTCCATGATAATGCTAAAGGTCAGAGAGCGGTGATCACTGTCAACCAGATGCTCACCCTCTGATAGATCTGTGTGCTGACCCGGTTAGTTACCCAATACTAGATCTAGTATGGCATTCCCCCCATTCGGCCTGTCAACATACTGAGACAGGAATTCATCCTGGACACACTTAACAAACTCTGCCCCATCTAAACCCTTGGAACTAATCAACTGCCAATCAATATTAGGGAAGTTAATGTCACCCATGATAACAACCATGTTATTTTTGCACCTTTCCAAAATCTGCCTCCCAATCTGCTCCTCGGTATCTCTGCTGCTACCAGGGGGACTATAGAATACCCCCACTAGAGTAACTGCTCCCTTCCTGTTCCTGACTTCCACCCATACTGACTCAAAAGAGGATCCTGCTACATTACCCACCCTTCTGCAGCTGTAATAGTATCCCTGACCAGTAATGCCACCCCTCCTGCCCTTCCCCCCCCCCCAAACCCTTTTAAAGCACTGAAATCCAAGAATATTGAGAATCCATTCCTGCCCTGGTGCCAGCCAAGTCTCCGTAATGGCCCCTACATCATAATTCCATGTTCGTATCCAAGCTCTCAGTTCATCGACTTTGTTCCTGATGCTTCTTGCATGGAAGTACACACACTTTAGTCCTTCTGCATTACTACCTTTACACCCTTTATTCTGCTTCTCTTTCATCAATGCCAGTCTATTTGTTAGATCTGGCTTTACTCCATGCACTTCTTTCACTGCTCTATCGTTCCGGGTCACATCCCCCTTGCAAATTATTTTAAACCCTCTCGAGCCATGCTAGCAAACCTATCAGCAAGAATATTGATCCCCCTCGAGTTCAGGTGCGACCCATCCAACCTGTACAGGTCCCACCTTCCCCAGAAGAGATCCCAATGTTCCAAAAATCTAAAACTATGCCCCCTGCACCAACTCCTCAGCCACGCATTCCACTGCCAGCTCCTCCAATTCATACCACCACTATCACGTAGTACTGGCAGCAGTCCTGAGAATGCCTCCCTTGAGGTCCCGTTCTTCAGCCTTCTGCCTAGATCCCGAAACACACACTTCAGGATCTCAATTTATCTGGCTATTACCAGATTGTTACACTTCACCTTGTTAACCAAAATATAGACACTCCATGCTTACAAAGCAGCAAGTTGGCGAAACATCTTTAACAAAAATAAAACAAAACTGCTGGAATTATTCAACAAGACAGACAGTATGTGAGTATTTCAGGTGGATGAACCTGTATCAGAGCTGAGCCTTTGTATAGGAGTTATGTAACTGTTCTCCATCCGCATTGTATTCTGTGTTGCGTAATAATGATTTTTTTTTGTTTCTCAATCTGTCCACAACGCTCAGTACCCTCCCATTCACGACACGAGTCCCACCCTGGCCTGACTGTCAAAAATGCACCAACTCTCACTTGTTCAAGTTGAAAACCATTCATCATTTTTCAGACCATTTTCATCGCTATCCAAGATGTCTTTGAAATTCATTGAACCTGTTGCAATATCATCCAGAGTCCGGAATTTAGTATCAAACTTTCTAACCGTGCCAAGTACATTCATATACAAACCAATGACATGAATAATGAACTCCAGAGGTCTCGACATGGATCTGCACATCCCACTTGTCACTGGCCTCCATTCGCTAACACCATCTTCACTCATGACCCTCTACATCCTGTAATTGGAGTGAATGCACCTCGCTAACTCCCCGTGAATCCCACGTGACTTAACCTTCCTTATCAGCTGCCATGCAGGATCTTATTACAAACTTTTCCAAAGTTCAGATGAGCAACATCACTGCCCTTTTTCATCTATCCTCATATTTAGCTCATCAATAATCTCCAGAATACTTGTCAGATATGATATCCTTTTAGGTGGCGCAGACGGCCATTTCCCCATAACCAATGCCTAACCGCCCGAGACTTCAGCGTCACTGCACACTGAGGAAATTCCATTCCAGCTGTGGAATTACCAACTTGGACTAAATCCCGCATACTGCCAGTTCCATATCCTCAGTCACCGGCCCAATATTATCATCCATACTCAGACGCTCTGATGCCGGCGATTTACTGTGGTGTGCCAGACATTTCTGATTCACAGTCGAAGGTGGAACTGGAACTTAATGACCCTTTGCCGGGGCCGGTGATCAGGCTGGTTCCCCGGTCTGTAGTTCGTGAGAGGATACACTTCAGCATATATCTAGCAACTAAACTGAGCAGACTTGATCATAATGTCATTGTAATGTGGGATCTTGCCCCGCACAGCTGTCTGGCACGTTTCGGTTCAGTGTAGCAGGAACAAATTGTAAACTGCTGGGAACTCAGTATATCAGGTTACATCTGTGAAAGGAGAAACGGTGGAAGATCAAATATCTAAACAGGGACTGTTCAAGATGCTATCGATCTGCTCGACTTTTCTAGTATTTTTGTCTTCTTACTTTAAATTTCCTGCAACTGCAGTTTTATTCACTCTCTTCATTTTAATGTACAGATGGCAAATGATTACAAAATATCAGAAACACGTTAAAATGTAAATGCTACCCACTCCAACCAATTTGTTAGTTCTGTTCATTCTGAGCCTGGTGAAATACATTCCATACAGTCACTATTCACAGCATCCTTTCCTCCCACTATCATTCTGTTACATTTGCTCCCGAGGTCACTGTGTCTAGCCTGAGAGGCGGTGACAACAAAGCGATAAAAATGTGCAACACCTCTTGCAGTTCTCGTGATTTGTTGCAGCTCTGACGGACTGTTATCCTGGAAACGGAGGAAATGGCTCAACAAATTTAACCGAAAAAGGAAATAACAAACTCAACATCAAATGCTATGACAAGGATTAACAGTGCAGCCACTTTGTAACGAGGAAAATAAAAGTGTAGTGGCTGTTTCTTTTTTCCCTGCCACGTGCTGTATTCAATTAAACTTTTGGTATTTCTAGTTATCAAAAAATAACACACACACACACACACACACACACACACACACACACACACACACACACACACACACACACACACACACACACACACACACACACACACACACACACGCAATCCTGGAAAAGGGGCAAAACAAAACTTCACAATGAAGACAAAGTTTAGAAGAAAGATTGCTGAAATATATCATTGCGGCAATGGGATACAGACTGGACGGAGGTTGAACAAGATGGGCAGGAGATGACCAGATGGAACCCCGTGGGAGAAGGAATGAAATGCACTTTCTGATGGTCGTCCTGTAATACACAGATACTGACTTTATAGTACACACTATTAGGTAGCAGATTCCAATAAAACAAAACCTGAATAAACAATAAGAAATTTGGTATATGTCCTGTTCCACTCTGTACGCTTTATCAAAGCTCCGCAGAACGTCTCCCACCCCGATAATTCACATCTTTATCCAGCTACTGCTCTTCCTTTAACTGCATGAAATAGCGGAGAACTGTGGACACAGCTGAATACATCATAGAAACCAAAATCCCCTCCATGGACTTTGTCTACACTTCCCACTGCCTCAGTAAAGCAAACAACATAATGAAAGATCCTCACAACCCTGAACATTCTCACTTCTCATCACCACCCCCACCCCATCGAGTCGAAGATAAAATAAAGCAGAAACATACCATCAGGCTCAAGGACAGTTTCCGTTCTGCTGTTAGAAGCAAACTGAATATTCCCCAGTGTGATGAGATGGATCCTGACCTCACAGACTAGCAAGATGTGACCTTGTATCACATATCAACCTGCTCCGCACTTTCTCTGAAACCAGAATTATTTGCTACACTATGTTATTCTTTTAGATTATATCAACTGTATGTACTGTTGCAATGTATTGATCTGTGTGGATGGTACTGAAGACAAGATTTTCACTGTACCTCTATAGATGTACAAACACTGATTCCCCATTTGAATCGTGTGGGAATATTCGACAGCCTGGGTTGCTCCTTTGGAAATTCCGGAGTGAGTGTACACATTTCCGAGAAACCCAGATAAATGAAAAAGACTTAATTCTCGCATTAATAGGGTCATATATCAGGAACCATAAGCTGCATGTCGGCAAGTTGTAGCAATGGAAAGAAGATGGAAATAAACTTCCCAGTCCCCCGAGAGGACTGTCCTGTCTGAACGGGGAAAGATGGAACTACTCATACACGTGGAGGAGTCTCCCGAGGGTGCGATTACTCTGTTTAACCCTCTGTCTGCAAGAACACAACGGGCCGAACGGCCGCTTCCAGTGTGATGGAAATATGTAAAACAATTATCGACACCAGGCATCGATCCAGGTGAAGTTTGGATCCGATACCGGGCCGGGTGATGGAGATAAAGTTTCCCAGCGGCAACTGAATGGATGGGTTTAGTGTTGGCACCATCACCTCATCCCGCTCCTGGGACCAGAACACCAGGGGCTGAGCGGCGGCTCATCTCAGACTGTTCGGTGTGAAGGTCCCACAACCCGGACACACCCGGAGAGGTTGTGTACAGGAAGGGGACGAGGACGCCAGATCGAGGATGTTAACGGGACTCTCTGAACAATAGCAAGTCTTCTCCCTCGGGATCAGCCTCAATACTCACCGATGGGAAATTGTCGGTGGCGTTCACCCCTAGTGACCGGCGTCAATACTCACCGATGCGACCTTGATCAATTTGTCCGGCCCCTGGCTCCCCGCCGACGAACTGCTTCAACGCAGAAAGGAAATAAAACCACCGCCCATCCGGGGACTGTGAGAGCGGGGGCGGGGCGTCGGAATCGAAATCCCGCAGATGTTGCAGACCTACGTTTGAAATGCCAGCGAGAAACTGGATCACGTGACGGGAGAAGGTTCTCCCATTTGAACCGGTGTCACACGGTGCCCGACCTACCTGCCGCATTTTACACGTTATTTCACATTTACACCAGCTTGATATTTCCCTCAGTACCTTCGCCGTCCCCTTAGCTCCACCTTCCAGTTCTCAGAGTAACGGGTTTGGTTACCATCCGGTCCCATACACAATTCAGATCCAAACCGGAATTGTGTTAATTTCATTCAAATCACTTCTATATTTACAAACACAAATTTCTATTAACGTTCCTACTGTACGTCTCAGGACAGGAAAACAGAAACATCAAATGAGGAACAACAGGAAGTGACCATTCAGCCCCTCAAATCATCAACAAGATGGCGGCTGTCCCATCTCAGCCACATGTTCCTGCACGATCATCATTTCCTCGATCCCTTCGGTCTCCACACATCTTCCTGCCTCTGTTTTATGCGAAATCGATCAACGACCTTCATCGTCCTCCAGGAATCAGTCTGGTGAATCTCTGAGAGAAATACTCTCTAACCTCTTTATTGATCTTCTATGGAATTAGTTTCTGTCTTCTGAAGCCCCGTGTTGCCACAACCGCTCAACTCCCACCCCTGTCACTATTTCCACTTTCACACCTCCCCCTCACCTGGATCCACCTCTCACTCCCCAGCTCTTGCCCCATCCCCACCCCTCACCTGTTTTCTCTAACTATTTCCTGTCCACACTCAGTCTAGAGGGAGGGTCTCGGCCCGAAATGTTGACGGTCCATTTCCCTCCACAGATGCTGCCCGACCCTCTGAGTTCCTCCGGCAGTTTGTTATTTGGTCTGTATAACCCGTGTTAGTATGGGGAGCGGGATTTTACACCATATTCCAGGTACAATCTCAACAAAGCCGAAATAATTGCTACGGTATTTATCATACTTAAACAGTAGAAAGCTTGCAAACGCCGGAAATCTAAAGCAACTCACACAGAATGCTGGAGGAATTCAGCACAACAAGCAGTACCTATGGAAAAGAGGAAACTGTCCACATTTTGGACCACGAGCAATTTTCATTACTGAGGAGGAGGGGTACTGATCTGAATGAAAAGGTCGGGATGGAGAAAGAGGGAATGTGGAAGGTGATTGGTGAAGTCAAGTGATGAGCAGGTTAAGGGCTGGAGATGAAAGAATCTGAGAGTTGTCAGCAGGGGAAAGGGAAGGAGGAACCCGGGGAAATTACAGGCTGATGAGGAGAAATGAAAGTTCTGTGGGGAATAGAGAAGTGGGGGATTTGTTTACAGGAAAGAACATCCAATATTCATACAATCAGGTTGGTGGGTACCCAGATGGAATATAAGTTGTTGCTCCTCCACCCTGAGGGCGGTCTCATTTTGGCACAAGAGGAGGTCATAAATCGAGACGTTAGAATGGGAATCACAATTAAAATTTTTGGCCACTGGGAAGTCTGCCTTGTGGCAGATAATGCAGAGATGCACGACAAAACGGTCTCCCAATTTATGGTGGATTTCAAGAATGTCAATGACGCCGCATCGGGAGCACACGACAAAATAGATGACCCCAGCAGATTCGCAGGTGAAGTTCTCCTGGAAGGACTGTTTTGTTTCTGAATGGAGTTGAGGGAGCAGGTGTACGGGTAGTTGTAGCACTTAGGCCACTTGCAGGGAGAAGTGGCTGGAGAGAGATAAGTGAGGAGGGATGAATGAACAATGGAGTTGCGGAGGAAGTGATCCCTGTTGAAAGAAGAGGGTGGGTGGGCGCGGAAGATAAAAATATGTTTAGTCGTAAGATCTCTTTGGAGATGGCGGAAGTTGCAGAGGCTAAAGGGGTGGTAGGTAAGGACAAGAGGGACTCTTATCATTATTACGGTGGTAGGAAGATGGGGTGAGCACGGTGTACGGTAAATATGAGTGAGGACAGCATCAATAGTGGGGGGAGGACAGCCACATACTGGGAACAGATGCAGCAGAAGCAATGAAACTGAGAAAAGGGTAGAGCATTTTACAAGTGATAGGTCGGGAAGAGGTATGGTCGAGCTTATCATGCAAATCAGTAATTTTATTAAAAGATGTTGGTTCACAACCTGGCTCCAGAGATGGAGAGATCAGGAAAGGGGACGGACGTGTCAGAGATGGACCAGCTTACACCAAATAGATCTTGGCAGGCTAGTGTAGACACTGCAGGAACCCTGGCAGACACGGATGTTGCTGGCATTTAAGAAACTGAGTTACAGGGGTAGATTGAAAAAGTTAGAAATTGACTCCGTGACACAAGGGATTATGATACTAGCAGACGTACCAAAAATTTTATGCCATAAACCCCTACCATTAAGCGTGGCTTCTGTGGATCACAGACTGCGAACCCCTGCCAGACGGATACAAACTATGATGTAGAGATATACAAACAAGGGTGAATGAATTTAGGCTTTTGCCACTCAGGTTGGGTGGGGTCATGGGTTTCAGGTAAAAAGTGAAATATTTTCGGGGAATCTGAGGAGGAACTACTTCACTCAGAGGCTGGCACGAATGCGGATGCAAGTTCAATTGCAACATTTAAGAGAATTCTGTTTGGGTACCTGGTTGAGAGAGGTATTGAGGGCTATGATCTGGGTGCACGTGGATGGGTCTAGGCAGAGAATGGCACAGACTGGATGGGCTGACAGCCCTGTTTCGGTGCTGTAAGAGAATGAATTTAAATTGAACGTCCGACAGAAGTCCATTTCCCAAGAGAATTAAATAATTGTAACGTAATATTCTAAACAACCTGCAAATACAAGAAACACTCAAGAGACAAAGAGTATCTGCGGGGAGAGAGAAAAAAACAATTTTAATGCTTCAACTCCAAGAATCTGTGTCGGAATGGCTTCAAACATTTCCTGATTTGATTTCAGGTCTCCAACAACTTGACTATTTCTTTAATTTCCAGTTGCTCATTGAGTGAGTGGGATTTTCCAAACACAGTGAGGATACTGACACCGAGGGAGATAACCAACGATGCAATCACTGAACAGCTCATTCCAAGTACTCACTAGGTCTGTGTATTGAGATCACCTCGCAGGTCTCTCCGATCTTCCTGCTCTTTTGTATCTGTGTACTTTGGCTTTGAATTTCCCAACCCTGGAGAAAAAACCCTTGGCATATTTGGATGGGCATCAAGGGCATTACAGACTTAGGAAAACTACCTTTGTCTGTACCATTGACGTCCCCCTCCCTGACGCTCTAAACAGCGGTTCAAGGCACGCAACACGAGCAAGTCACGGAAGCTACCCCCTCCGAGGAGAGCAGCTACACATTTTAACAACAGCAGATAATCATATAAAAATTACAGCAAGGAAACAGGCCATCTCGACCCTTCTAATCCGTGCCGAACTCTTAATCTCACCTAGTCCCACCTACCCGCACTCAGCCCATAACCCTCCACTCCTTTCCTCTCCGTATACCTATCCAATTTTACTTTAAATGACATTACCGAACCTGCCTCTACCACTTCTACTGGAAGCTCGTTCCAAACAGCCACCACTCTCTGAGTAAAGAAATTCCCCGTCGTGTTACCCTTAAACATGCCCCCTAACGCTTAACTCATGCCTTATTGTTTGAATCTCCCCTACTATCAATGTAAAAACCTATCCTCGTCAACTCTATCTATCCCCCTCATAATTTAAATACCTCTACCAAGTTCCCCCCTTAACCTTCTACGCTCCAAAGAATAAAGATGTAACTTGTTCAACATTTCCCTGTAACTTAGGTGCTGAAACCCAGGTAACATTCTAGTAAATCTTCCTGTACTCTGTCTATTTGTTGACATCTTTAAGATAATTCGGTGAACAGAACTGTACACAGTACTCCAAATTCGGCCTCACCTCTATTTTGTTGAGAGAACCCCGTAAGCCTGCCGGGCCAGAAAACATCCCAGTCCAAGTACTCCGGCAAAGCACACCTCAGCTCACTAACGACTTCACTCATCCAGGATTCAAATCAGCCGGCATCATCCCTGTACCAAAGTACTCTACACCTTCAGAACCGAACAAATACCGCCCGGTGGAACTGCCGCCAATCATCAGAAAGAGCGTGCCTAAAACCGGAAAACCTGGAGTAAGGATCGATAGATCCTTATCGATGTATATGGATCGATAAGGTCTGGGAACTGGAATGTGGACCTCACGGACCGGACCATGACACAAAGTACATCTGTGACAGGAGAAATGGCGGAAAACCCAGTTTCAGAACAGGGGCTGTCCGAGATGCTACAGATCTGCTGAATGCTTCCAGTGTTCTCTCTTTGTTACTTTAAATTTCCTGCAACAGCATTTTTTTTAATTTATTTTAATGCGCAGATATAAACTGATTGGAGGTTTGAGGTTGGTGCTCTCTTATTCAAAAAAGGGAGCAGAGGTAGCCCAGGAAACTATAGACCATTGAGAATTACTTCAGTGATTGGTAAATTGATGGAGAAGCTATTGAGAGGCTGGATTTATGAACATTTGGAGAGGCATAAAATGGTTAAGAATAATCGGCATGGGAAGTCAAAGGCAGGTCGTGCCTGTCGAGACTCATTGAATTTTTTTAAGGATGTGACTAAACACTTTGATGAAGGTAGAGCAGTACATGTATTGTATATGGATGTCAGCAAGGCATTTGATAAGGTACCCCATGCCAGGCTTACTGATGAAGAAAGGAGGCATGGGATCCAAGGAGACCGTGCTTTGCCGATCCAGCATTGACTTGTCCACAGACAACAAAGCGTGGATGTAGACGGGTCGTATTCTGCATGGAGGACGGTGACCAGTGGTGTGCCTCAGTGATCCGTACTGGCACCTGTTCTCTTCGTAATCTTTATAAATGACGTGGATAAGGAAGAGGAGGCAAGGTTTAGTAAATTTGCTGCGGAAACCTAGTTTGGGGGTATTGTGGATAGTGTGGAGGGCTGTGGAGGTTACAGCGGGACATCGGTAGGATGCAAAACTGGGCGGAGAAGTTCAACCCAGATAAGTCAGATGTGTTTCATTTTGCTAGGTCAAATATGATGGCGGAGTATAGTATTAATGATAAGGGTTTTGACAGTGTAGAGGATCAGGGGGATCTTGGGGTTACTCCATAGGACACTCGAAGCTGATGCGTAGGTTCAGAAGGCATACGGTGCATAGGGATTCATCAATCGTGGAATTAATTTTAGGCGCCGAAAGGTAATGTTACAGCTATATAAGACCCTGGTCAGACTCAACTCGGAGTACTGTGCTCAATTCAGATCACCACTCTACATGAAGGAAGTGTGCAGAAGAGATTTACAATGATTTTTCTGGATTGGGGAGCATGCCTTCTGACAATTGGTTGAGTGAACTTGGCCTTTTCTACTTGGGGAGATAGAGGATGAAAAGTGACCTAGTAGAGGTGTATAAGATGATGAGAGGTATTGATCGTGTGGATAGTCAGAAGTTTTTTCTTAGGGCTGAAATGGCTAGCACGAGAGGGCACAGTTCTAAGGTCGTTGGAAGTAGATAAAGAGGTGATGTCAAGGGTAGGTTTTTTTTTCATTTACGCACTCGCGTGGATAGGGTTCCTGGTGACGGTGGTGGAGGTGGATGAGGTAGGGTGTTTTGATAGACTTTTGAATAGGTACATGGAGCTTAGAAAAATAAAGGGCTATGGGTAAACATAGGAAATTTCGGAAGTAAGTAAATTTTTCGGAAAACACAGTTGCCCGAAGAGTTTGTGTATTATGTTGCAGGTTTTCAATGTTTCCATATTCTCAGTTCATTCCATACAGCCAATGCTCACAGCATCCTTCCCTCCCTCTATCATACTGTTGCCTTTGCTCCTGAGGCCACTGTCTCTACGCTGAGAGGAAGTGAACGCACAGCGATGTAATTGTGCAACACCTCTTGCAGTTCTAGTGGTTTTTTACCATGGAAACGGAGGAAGTGGCTCAACAAAGGCAACTGAAAAGGGAAATAACAAACTCAACATCAGACGCTATGAGTTACATTGTGACAAAGATTAACACGACAGCTATTTTGAAATGATGAATCTAAACTTGTAAAGGCTGCTTTTAACCATGCCTCGTGCGAAATTGAATTAATCGTCCAGTAGTTCTGGCTAACAAAACATGATACCTACTCTAGTGATCAATAATATATTGCTATAAATATACCAAATGACAGCCTCAACCGCCTTCGTTGCAACAAACTCCACAGGTCGGCCACTCTCTGGTTGACGAAGTGTCTCTCATTTCAGGTTTTAAGGGAAACTTCTTGATTCTGAGGCTGTCCTCGCAGATCACAGACACTCCTTCTGATGCACACATCCTCTCCATGTCCACTGTCATCATGCTGTTCAGTATTCGGTAGTTTTTAATAAGATCCCGTCCACTTCTATACTTCTGAAATCCACGTACAGGCCCAGAGTCATCAAATGCTTGTCATACATAAACCCACTCATTCCTAAGATTACTCTTGTGAACCATGTGAGCAACAGTTGTACTGAACACATTTACCAGTATAACAGGGAACGTGGTACCAGGATAATTCACAGGGGAAAACTGTAGTTTCTTTACTGTTCCACTAAATATCACAAAACAAGCGCCTGTGCACAGGTTCATATCCAGAGGAACAAAGTTGTCGATTTGGGTTCTCAACCGTACGTCAGAATCGCTTCAACTATTCCCCTTTTTATTGAAGATTTCCAGCATCTTGTGTTTCTATCTGTTTTCCACCGACGGAGAGACAGATAACATTGAGGGGGGATTTCCACACTCAGTTTGAACACCAAACTCACGGGTCTATTTCTACTGTAGTAAACACGGAACCGCCCATTTACTCACAGCCTCTATCTGAAGGATGGAATGGTAACTCATCCTCTCCTCAATATAGCAGTCATATTGTGTCTGAGCTTATAAAATAAATACTGGCTCAACACCTCATAAACATGCGCAGCTTGTTCCCCGGGTCCTTCGTACTTGGATCTAAAACTGTGATATCCCAGGCTAACCATCGAACCATAGAACATTACAGCAGAGAAACAGGCCTTTTGGCCCTTCTTGGCTGTGACGAAACACTTTTCTGCATAGTCCCACTCATCTGCAGCTGGGCCATATCCTTCTAAACCCTTCTCATCCATATACCTGTTCAAGTTTTTCTTAAATGTCAAGACTGAGCCCACATTCACCACTTCATCTGGCAGCTCATTCCACACTCCCACCACTCTCTGCGTGAAGAAGCCCCTCCTAATGTTCCCTTTAAACTTTTCTCCCTTCACCCTGAACACATGACCTCTGTTTTTCTCTCTCCGGGCCTCAGTGGAAAAAGCCTGCTCACATTCATTTTATCTATACCCATCATAATTTTATATACCTCTATCAAATCACCCCTCATTCTTCTACGCTCCAGAGAATGGAGTCCTAACCTATTCAAACTTACTCTGCAACTCAGTTTCTCAAGTCCCGGCAACATCCTTGTAAACATTCTCTGCACTCTTTCAATCTTATTCATATCCTTCCTGTAATTAGATGGCCAAAACTGCACAAGATACTCCAAATTCGGTTTCACCAATGCCTTATACAACCTCACCATTACATTGCAAATCTTATACTCAATACTTTGATTTATAAAGGCCAATGTACCAAAAGCTTTCTTTACAGCCCTATCTCCTTGTGAAGCCACTTTTAGGGAATTATGTATCCGTACTCCCAGATTCCTCTGTCCTATTGCACTCCTCTGTGTCCTAACATTTACCTTGTATATTCTACCTTGGTTTGACCTTCCGAAGTGCAAAACCTCACATTTGTCCGCATTAAAACCCATCTGCCATTGCTCAGCCCATTCTTCCAACTGCTCCAAATCCCTCTGCAAGCTTTGAAAACCTTCCTCAGTGCCCACTACACCCCCAATCTTTGTATCATCAGTAAATTTGCTGATCCATTTTAGCACATTATCTTCCAGGTCATTGACACAGATAGTAAATAACAATGGACCCAGTACTGATCCCTGTGGCACACCACTAGTCACAGGCCTCCACTCAGAGTAGCAATCCTCCACTACCACTCATTGGCTTCTTTCATTGAGCCAATGTCTAATCCAATTTACTACCACCCAAGGTATACCTAGCGACTGAATCTTCCTAAATAACCTCCCATGACGAACATTGTCAAAGGCCTTACAGAAGTCCATGTATACAACATCCACTGCCTTTCCTTCATCCACTTTACTGGTAATTTCCTTGAATAATTCTAATAGATTGGTTAAACATGACCTACCACCCACAAACCCATGCTGACTTTCTTCTAATAAGTCCCTGTCTATCCCTATCTCTTAGTATTCCTTCCGTTAATTCGCCTACTACCGAGGTCCAACTCAACGGCCTATAATTTCCCGGCTTACTTTTTGACCCTTTTTTAAACAACGGAACTACATGAGCTATCCTCCAATCCTCTGGCACCTGACCCGTGGATATCGACATTTTAAATATTTTTGCCAGGGTCCCTGCAATTTCAACACTAGTCTCCTTCAAGGTCCGAGGGATTACCCTGTCAGGTCCTGTGGATTTATCTACTCTGATTTGCCTCAAGACAGCAAACACCGTCTCCTCTTTAAACTTTATAAGTTCCACGACTTCCCTACTTGTTTGCCTTGTTTCCATAGACTCCATTCCAGTTTCCTTAGTAAATGCAGATACAAATAAAAACCATTTAATATCTCTCCCATTTCTTTTGGTTCCATACATAGCCGACCACTCTGATCTACAAGAGGACCAATTGTATCCCTTACTTTCCTTTTGCTTTTAACATACCTCTAGAAGGTCTTAGTATTATCCATCATCCTGACTGCCAAAACAGCCTCATCTCTTCTGTTACCCCTCCGGATTTCTTTCTTAAGTATTTCTTACACTTTTTATACTCCTCAAGCACCTTATATCCTCCCTTTTGCCAAAACATGTTATACATCTCTCTCCTCTTCTTCATCAGAGTTCCAATATCCCTCAAGAACCAAGATTCCTTATTCTGATTCATTTTGCCTTTAACCCTGACCGGAACGTACCAAACTCTGCACTCTCAAAATTCCTCCTTTGAAGGCAGCCCACTTACTAATCGTATCCTTGCCAGAGAAAAACATGTCCCAATCTACGCTTTTTAGATCCTTTCTCATTTCTTCAAATTTGGCCTTTTACCAGTTTAGAACTTCAATCCGAAGACCAGATCTATCTTTATCCATGATCAAGTTGAAACTACTGACGTTATGATCGCTGGAACCAAACTGTTCCCCTACACATACTTCCATCACCTGCCATAACTCATTCCTAATAGGAGATCTAATATTGAATCCTACCAAGTTGGTGCATCTATATGTTGATTTAGAAAGCTTTCCTGAACATATTTCACAAACTCTAACCCATCTAGACCTTTAAGAGTATAGGAGTCCCAAGCAATGTGTGGAAAGTTAAAATCCCCTGCAATCATAACTTTTTGTTTCCTGCAGTTGTCTGTTATCTCTCTGCAGATTTGCTCCTCCAATTCTCGCTGACTATTGGGTGGTCTATAATACAACCCTATTAATGTGGTCATAAATTTCTTGTTTCTCAGCTCCACCCATATGGCCCCAGTAGACAAACCCTCTAATCTGTCCTATCGAAGCACTGCCGTAATATTTTCTCTGACTACCAAAGCCACTCCCCCCACCACCCTTCATCCATCAGCCTCTATCACGTCTGAAACATCGGAACCCTGGAACATTGAGCTGCCAGTCCTGCCCCTCCTTCAGCCAAGTTTCAGTAATGGCTATGATGTCATAATTCCACATGTCAATCATGGCCCTCAGCTCATCTGCCTTTCCCACAATACTCCTCGCTTTGAAATATACACACCTTAGAAGATTATTACCAGCACACTCAACCTTACTCTTTGTGACTCTGCATGAACTACCAACATCATTTATTTTTACCCCCGTTCCACTACCTACTCTAGCACTCTGGTTCCCATGCGCCTGCAAATCTAGTTTAAACCCTCCGCAATAACACTAGCAAACCTCCCTGCATGACAATTCTGTGCCGATCCTCTTCTTCCTTTGGAAATTACCTGGGGTTACCCATAGCCCTCCATTTTCTAAGCCCCATTTCCCTATTCTAGTGTCTCTTCAAAGGCCCTATATTATCTGCCTACACCACTGTCGCCGCAGCCCATTCCATGCACTCACCACTCTCTGCGTAAAAATATTACTCCTGATATCTCCTCCGTACTTACTTCCCAGCACCGTAAAGCTGTGTCCTCTCATGTTAGTGTCATACGGAGGCGATGGAAGCGGACCCAAATGCAAGACACAGATACTGAAATACTAGGAACTTCATTATGTTTATTAAGAGTTCTAGGGAAGCCGAGGAGAGAGGACAAAGTGATAGCACGAAGTTAGACGAAGAGTGACAAACCGGAAACCTGAACTTGGACTTCGGACTAGAATTTGACAGGGAACTCAAGTCATCACTCGGGACTCATGTCTTGGCAGGGTCTTGGCTCGGACCTGTCTTGGTCTTGACTCGGACTAGAATTGGACTTGGCTGTTGAATTGACCTGAAACTGAGCTCTCGACTTGGGCTCGGACTTGGCTTGGACTTGACTCGGACTTGGCTTGGATTTGACTCGGACTTAACTCGGACTAGACTCTAAATTGACTGCCATAGAAGCATAGAACTATACAGCACCGAAACAGGCCTTTTGGCCCTACTTGGCTGTGCTGAACCATTTTAACTGAACGGAAGGTTGCAGATGTTGTTCCCTTATTCAAGAAAGGGAGTAGAGATAACCCAGGAAATTATACACCAATGAAATTTACATCAGTGTTGGTAAATTTGTGGAGAAGATCCTGAGAGGCAGGATTTCTGAACATTTGGAGATGAATAATATGATTAGATATAATCGACATGGGTTTGTCAAAGTCGGGTCGTGCCTTACGAGCCTCATTGATTTTTAATGATGTGACTGAATACATTGATGAAGCTAGAGCAGTACATGGATTGTATATGGATTTCAGCAAGGCGTTTGATAAGGTACCCCATGCAAGGCTTATTGAGAATGTAAAGACGCAGCCGTCCAAGGAGATCTTGCTTTGTGGATCCAGAACTAGCTTGTCCACAGAAGGCAAAGAGTTGTTGTTGTAGTCGGCATTGAGGTCGCTGACCAGTACTGTGCCTCAGGGATCTGGCACCCTTTCCTTAGCAATTTTTAGAGATGACCTGGATGAGTAAGTGGAGGGATGGGTTAGTTAATTTGCTGATGACACTTAGGTTGGGGGTATTGTGGATAGTGTGGAGGGCTATCGAGGTTACAGCGGGACATCGATCAGGTGTAAAACTGGGCTGAGAAGTGGCAGATGGAGTTCAATCCAGAAAAGTGTGAGGTGGTTCATTTTGCTAGTTCATCAATGATGGTGGCATATAGTATTAATTGTCAGACTCTTGGCAGTGTGGAGGATCTAAGTGATCTTGGGGTCCGAGTACATAGGACACACAAAACTACTGCGTAGGTTGACTACGTGATTCAGAAAGCATACGGTGCATTGGCCTTCATCAACAGAGGGACTGAGTTCAGGAGCTGAGTGCTAATGTTGCAGCTATATACGACCCTGGTCAGACACAACTTGGAGTATTGTGCTCGGTTCTGGTTACCTCACTACCCGACGGAAGTAGGAACTATAGAAAGTGAGCAGAAGAGATTTACAAGGATGTTTCCCGGATTTGGGAGCATGCCTTCTGAGAAAAGTTGAGATAACTTTGCCTTTTCCCCTTGGAGCGACGGAGGATGAGAGGTGATCTCATAGACGTGTATAAGATGATATGAACATTGATCGTGTGGATAGTCAGACGCTTTTTCCCGGGGCTGAAATGGCTAACACGAGAGGGCACAGTTTTAAGGTGCTTGGAATTAGGTACCCAGGTGATGTCAGGGGTATGTCTTCTCTTTTACCCAGACAGTGGTGAGTATGTGGACGGGACTGCCGCCGGCAGTGATGGAGGTGGATAGAGTAGGGCCTTTTAAGAGCATCTTGGATATGTACATGGTTCTTAGAAAAGTAGGGAGCTATGAGTATCCCCAGGAAATTTCTGAAGTAAGTACACGTTTCGCACAGCACAGTTGACCGAAGGGCCTATGTATTATGCTGCAGATTTTCTATATTTCTATATTCTCAGTTCATTCCATACAGCCTATGCTGACAGCACCGTTTAATCCCACTATCATTCTGTTGCATTTGCTCCCGAGGTTACTGTCTCTACGCTGCGTGGAAGTGAACACAGAGCGAGGAAATTATGTAACATTTCTTGCACTGCTAGTGGTTTGTTACCATGGAAAAGGAGGAAGTGGCTCAACAAAAGTAACTGAAAAAGGAAATAACAAACTCAACATCACGCGCTATGAATTACATTTGGACAAAGGGTAACACGGCAGCCATTTCGAAATAATTAATCTAAAATTGTAATGGCTCTTTTAACCATGCCTCGTGTTGTATTTAATTTAATCGTATAGTAGTTCTGGCTAATAAAACATGATTTCTACTCTAGTGAATAATAATATATTGCTATAAACATACCAAATGACAGCCTCAATCACCATCTGTTGCAACAAACTCCACATGTCGAACACTCTTTGGCTGAAGAAGTTTCTCTTATCTCAGATTTAAAGGGAAACTTCTTTATTTTGCGGCTGTCCTCTCAGATAACAGGCTCTCCTTCTGATGCAAACATCCTCTCCATGTCCACTGTCACCATGCTGATCAGCATTCTGTGGGTTTAATTAAGATCCCGTCCACCTCTATACTTCTGAAATCCATAGAGTACAGGCCCAGTCATCAAATGCTTGTCCGATATAACCCCTCTCACTCCTGAGATTACTTTTGTAAACCATGTGAGCAGCAGTTGCACTGAACACATTTCCCGGAACAACAGGCAAAGTGGTACCAGGATAATTCACAGGGGGAAACTGTGGTTCCTTCACTGTTCCGCTAAGTATCACTAAACAAGCGCCTGTGCACAGGTTCATTTCAAGAGGACGAAGTTCGCGATTTGGATTCAAAGCCGTTCCTCAGAGTGGTGTCAACTATTTTCAGTTTTTGTGAAGATTTTGAGCATCTTGAGCTTCTGCCTGCTTTCCACCGAGTGACAGGCAGGTGGCAGTAAGGGGGGATTTCCAACCACAGTTTGAACACCAAACTCACGGGTCTATTTCTGTTGCAAACACGGAACAGCCCGTTTACTCACAGCCTCTCTCTGTGAGGGATGGGATGGTAACTCATCCACTCCTCAGTATAGCAGTTATTGCTTCCAAAGGGACTCCAGAAACAAACATCTGAATCCAGAACAGAAATACTCACTCACACATCATAACCACAGGCAGTTTATCCCCGAGTCTATTGAACTTGGATCTAACACTGCGATATCCCAGGATCCAACCACACAGAGTCACACAGCTGAATCTGTCACTCTCTGAACCTGGAATCCTCGTACGCAATCCCTACATCTCACTGTGCGTGGTTTAATCAGGGACTTCCCCAAAACCAAAGCCCAGCACCCCAAAAATTTTGATTCATTGTGAAAAGAGGAACATTCATCTTCCATCTGTGGAAGTACTGTCCTGGGTCAAATCCCAAATACTGACAGGTCTATATGCCCAGTGTTGCCCAGGATTACAACTCAAACAGCAACTCGCCCAGGACTCCTTGTTGCCAGTAATATGCTGAGGTGTCTCGGCCATTCAGAGTTCAGACACCAACACTCCGACATCAACCTGTGGCAGAACGGGAACCTGATGATCTTCTGACTGAGTCAGATGTTGGGCTGGAAAACCTGGGGCGGGGCAAATGCAGGCATGTTTCACATTTCACATTGTCTCCACCAGCTAAACTGAACACAATTTATCATTATCCTATTGTTAACTGAGATCATGCACAGCACTATTGACCATCGCATTTCCTGTAGGCTAACAGGAATAAAACAAGTTTAATATCAAATTGAAATTAAAGTGCCGGAAACTCGGTACATCAGATTGGATCTGTGGAAAGAAGAAACTGTAGAAGATCCAGTGTCGGAACTGGGACTGTCCAAGATGCTGCCCGATCTGCTGAACGGATATAGCATTTTCACTTTTCACTTTATACGATGCACAACTATTAACTGATTACAAGATACTTGTGATGGCCTGAACAAAGTTGCACAAATATAATGTCAATATTCATTAGTTTTCTCTTCAATCCAGTACAGGGATGAGCAGTTAATACACATAACATCCTCCCCATCCCACTATCAATCCATTATTTCTGCTTCCAAGCCCCCTTCCGATAAAGATTATCACGGCGGACACTTGGTAAATTCGAAGCTAAAATCGTAATGGCTGTCTTTACACTACCATGTGCCTCATTTAATAAATCCTCTGGTAGACCCAGGTAACAAACACTGATTTCAGAAATAACTCAGTAAGGCAAAATACATCACAATGAAGACAACGGTAGAAGATAAATTGTTGATGTATAAATTGGTGGGATACAAGTGGACAGAGTATCTACAAGGTGGTTGATATATATCATTGAGGAGTTGGGAACCAGGCTGGACAGTGGATGATCAAGATATTTGATATATATCATTGAGATGGTGGGATGCAGGCTGGACAGAGACTGAACAAGATGGTTGATAAATATCATTGAGGTGATGGGATACAGACAGGACAGAGATTGAACAAGATGGTTGATACATACCATTGAAGTGGTGAGGTACAGGCTGGACAGAGTTTGAACAAGATGGTTGATATATATCATTGAGGTGGTGGGATACAGGCTGGACAGAGATAGAATAAGATAGTTGATATATATCATTCAGCTGGTGGGATACAGATTATCCTAGATAGGCAGGGAATTGACTTGACTTTATTACTTACATCCTTTATATACCTGAGTAAAAATATTTACTTTTCCGTCTGAATATGCAATGTGCAATATCATAATACTATTTTGCCAGCATGAATTAATCAGTCCGATGGCCTGGTGGAAGAAGCTGTTGGTCCTGGCTTTTTTGCAGCGGTACCATTTCCCGGATGGTAGTAGCTGGGATAGTTTCTGGTTGGGGTGACTCTGGTCTCCAGTGGCTTGAGGTGAAATGGGCTCTGCTGTGCCTTTTTCTCCACGCAGCCGGTATGTACAGGCGACGTGAGATCCTCGGTGATGTATGAAGGAACTTAAATCTGTACACCCTCTCAACTCCAGATCCATTGATATCAACTGGGCTTCCCTCTGTCCGTTCCTCCTTCAGTCCACAACCAGCGCCTTTGCTTTTGCTACATTAAGGGAGAGTTTGTTTTATTGACACCAGTGTGTCAGGGTGAATGACTTCTTCCCTGTAGGTTGTCTTATTGTTATCTGAGATTAGGCCAATCAGTGTACTATCGTCAGTAAATCTGATTAGCTGTTTGGAGCTGTGGGTGGAAACACAGTCATGGGTGCACAGAGAGTAAAGGAGGGGTCTAAGGAGAAGACCCTGGAGGGTATGTGTGCTGAGGGTCAGAGAGAGAGCCCACACTTAAAACCTGCCGGCGATCTCACAGTAAGTCCAGATTCCAGCTACACAGGGCAGGGTGAAGGCCATGGAACTTATCCTTGTCGATACTGCACGCCTTCGTATGTCTACTCCTCTGCCCATGACTGCAAGGAACTGCAGAGAACATCAGAGAAACAAGCCTCCACTCCATGGACTCTTCCTACACTTCCCCTCCCTCTGAAAAGCATGTCATGTACTCAAAGATCCTCACAACCTGGGCATTCTTGCTGCAAAACCCGGTCCCCCATCGGAGAGAGATAAAAAAGCCTTAAAGCGCGTAATACCCAGCTCAAGGACGGCTTCCTGTCTGTGGTTATAAGCCAAATGAATGATAAAATGGAATTGGCCTCACAATGTAACTCGACGTGACCCTGCACCATATGTCCATCTGCACTGCACTTTCTCAGCAGTCATAATGCTTTGTTACAGTTATTATTTTGTCGTATATCAGCTCAATGTACTGGTGCAACGTATTGTTCTGTGTGGATGGTATGTCAGGCAAGATTTTCACTGTATCTCAGTACATGATGAGAATAAACAAATTGCCCATTCTAATTGTGTGGAAATATTAGGCAGACTGGGCTTCTGCTTTGGAACATCAAAAGGAAACTTAACTGAACTGTTGTCATTTCTGAGGAATGCAAATAAATAGAAAAGGTTTCAATCTCGCATTACGATCCACGGTAACTGTGAACAGGTAACTGGGTCTCCCATATCAATATCTGAATCAGGTTTAATAGCACCGGCATATATCATGAAATTCCTTGCCTTTGCGGTAGCAGTAGAACCTAATTCATAACAGTAGATTTTAACAATTATGAATTACAAAAATATACACATTAAATCGTTAAATTATATAGGTAGTGCAAAAATAAAAATAAAAACTGTAATAAACTCTTTTAATTGTGTGGAAATTCTGGAGCAAAGCTTTTACGATCCATCTACATGTGTTGCTTCTTTCACGGAAATATGCCCTTGTACCCTAAATCCCTCAATATCAATTCTCCTCAGGGTCTTGTGCCTTACGGTCTTGAACCTTCCTCTTATATTTGGCTTCTCAATGTGCAACTCCTCGCACTTTGCCACATTAAAGTCCACCTGCCGTTTCTCTGCTATAACCGGTCAATACTGTACTGCATCATTTGACAAACATTACTAACTTCCACAACTCCACCGAGTGCTGCAAAGTACCTGCCTCCTGCAACCTAGGCGTGACTACCTCGCCACAGCCCCTGTCACGTCCTCGTTATCCTGTATGGGTCGAAGGTCATTGTCCTTAATACGTTCAAACAGGAGCTGCTGCTAGTGCAGATTTATTTATCTGGGAACCTGGAGTTCTCCCAGAATTCCAGTGTCCCACATACTGCACACATACTGCCCCGGAGCCATACGGGCTACACCACCGAACACTAATAGGCGAGGAATGAACAAGTAGGAACAAAAAGAGTGGAACTTAATAGGTACTTTACCTCGCCCAAGTCTGATCTTGCCTAAGCCTGATGAGCCAAAACCACTCGCGCTTTATAAAGAACGGCCACTGCGCCTGTGCGATTTTATTTGCCCTTTCTAATGTACCCCTCTCGATGATTGCTCACAACCCAGCTCCGAAAAACAGCAACAAAGCTCTGTTTTTTAAAATCTTGATTCCGGGCCTGACTGAAAAACTGCTCCTATTTATGCTGCCCTCCCGTGATTGGTTACAGTGCAACTCGTCAGTCCTGAAAGTGAACCTCCGACTCCCTTGACCATGCCTTCTTGGTCCTTACCGCTGGCGCTGTGCTCTTTTTTCTCTGCCTGTCTGCTGGGAGTAAATGTACGGCCGTGTGAATGGACCTTACAAAGTGGTCGATGAACTGACCTTCATCAACCAGTTCTGATGAAGGGTATCTACCCAAAACGTAGACTGTTTATTCACTTCCATGGATGCTGCCTGACCAACTGAGTTCCTCCATCATTTTTGTGTTTGTGGTTCTCTGGGTTTCCCGCATCCGCAGAACTTCGTGGTCATCAGTGCATTAAAACGTTATAGCAAAGCTTAAATCTGTAACTATGACTTATGTATCGAAAATGAACCACTCCAACCGTTGGAAGTATTCTCTAACTTGGCCATAGAAAATAGACTATAGGAAGCTTCCCATATCTCCACTGCGCAACAGCCCCAAAACTTTGCGGGCAATTACCCTTCCAAAAGTGGAACTGTATTCATAATCGCTCAATCCTGCAACTCTTGCTCCAATCATCTGGTGCCAGATTTCATATGATAAGTTGGAAGCATCTTCTACATCAGGGTCTGTATGGTGGTGAAACAGACCCTGACTATTCCCTGGACTGTCACATCACTCACAAGATGGCTGTCACATTCCTGTCTCTCACTACCACCTGATTAAGGAGAACCTGTTCCTTTCACTCAGGTGAAGCTTTGCATGGTGAGCACAGCGATTCGACCAGTCCCGGTGTCAGGCCCATGCCCTGGAACTGCTGGATTGATCTATAACTCCAGTCTGTTTTGCCACTGTGTTCGGATCCGGTTCGTAAATTTGCTGATGACACAAAGGTTCTGGGTTTTGTGGATAGTGCGGTGGGTTGTCAGAGTTTACAGCTGGACACTGATAGGATGCATTTTGGTAGGTCAAATATGATAGCAGAATGTGGTATTAACGGTAAGACGCTTGGCAGTTTGGAGGATTAGAGGGATCTTGGGGTCCGAGTCCATACGACACTCAAAGCAACTACGCAGGCTGTCTCTGTGGTTAAGAAGGCATACGGTGTACTGGCCTTCATCAATCGTGAGATTGAGTTTCAGAGCGAGAGGTAATGGTGCAGCTGTACAATGTGGTGATAATGTCTTCTAAATTGAATTTTCCTAATGTGTGTCCTTAATTGGCGATCCTGCATTTATTTTTACCAGTGCACTGCGGAGGTAATCCCAAATACACTGGTATTTTATGTTAAAGCAGGAGATGAAGACATCTGTTTACGGAGTTGAATCTATAAATAAATATCATGCCGGTATTTACACCTGTTGGGGTCCGGTCCGGAGCCCGCCTTCCGGGTCTTGCTCCGGTCCGCGGACTCTGGACTCCGGACCTTGCAGCCAGCCCTCCTGTCACCCGGAGCCATTGGATCATCTTGGCTTAAGGGGGTACACCAGTTCCCTATTAGGGGGCAGGTGTTTATAAGGAGCTAGGGGACTGAGCCTAGTTGTGGTGCTCATTTGCACTGAATCCTGCTCTGCAAACGGCTCTGTACCTGTTCTGTCTGGTTTGTCTTCTTCCTCTGCTTCTCTCGTAGGCGCTGGTCCCGCTGTTCCGCTTGTTTCGCCTTGCCCGCACTGTCGTACTGTCTGCTTGCTTCTCCCTATTTACCGGTGTATCCCAGTTGTCCTGCTGCTCACCCTGGACCCAGCTTCCTTCTGTTTCCTTGCCTCCGTCGGGTAAGCCAGGCCGTCGCCGTTACCCCTCAGGTGGTTCTGTCCCTTCCTGTTCCTTTCCTCCGTCGGGGGAGCCAGGCCGTCTGCCATTGCCCAGCGGGGGGACTCGGTCCCCTTCCTAACCCTCACCAGATGAGTTGTGCCCCGCACCTGCCCAGGTGTCCGCGCCTTGCCCAGGCCTCCGTGTCTCCACCTGGGAGGAGGTCCTGCCCAGGACGCGGCCCGTCCTGAGGACTCCGACCCTTTCCACCCATTGTCCCCTACAGGTTGTGCCCGCACCTGCCCAGGTTTTCAGCGTCTTGCCCGGGCCTCCGTGTTCCTGCCTTTGAGGCGGCCCTGGCCAGGAGTTATGTGTGTGCCCCATGGGGCTCTCCTGCCACAAACTTTGGGATCCTCCTGCCTCGCCTGAACTCTGGGATCCTCCTGCCTCGCCAGAACTCTGGGATCCTCCTGCCTCGCCTGAACTCTGGGATCCTCCTGCCACAAACTCTGGGATCCTCCTGCCTCGCCTGAACTCTGGGATCCTCCTGCCTCGCCTGAACTCTGGGATCCTCCTGCCTCGCCTGAACTCTGGGATCCTCCTGCCTCGCCTGAACTCTGGGATCCTCCTGCTTCGCCTGAACTCTGGGATCCTCCTGCCTCGCCTGAACTCTGGGATCCTCCTGCCTCGCCTGATCTCTGGGATTCTCCTGCCTCGCCTGACCTCCGGGATCCAGCCCCGCCCGCATTACCCCTTGCATGCCATGACATCCCCATTCTGTCCTACCCCTAGTACTTCAGTGCCTGCGTCCTGCATTTGGGTCCATTCCATGTCCACTCGTGACACACTCGTATCAATGACCAGGTTTGATGAAAAATTTCTGCGCGCCTGAATAAATTCCTTCATTTCAATTAATGTACATCATGTAGATCGGTTTAATTAAAACGATAATAATGACTAATTATAATCATACCTGTGTCCAGTCTGATTATGATTGATGATTGTTGAACGTCGACTTGTTTAAATTTTGGTCCCGGTGCAGGAAAGCTCCACCACTGAATAACACAGAAGGAGACAATGAGTCAGAAAGACGTACACAGCGCTGGAAAAAAAAAAAACTCAGCAGGCCAGGGAGCATCCATGAGAAAAGAGTAGCCAAAGTTTCGGGCCAAGAACCTTCATCAGGAATGGGGGGGGGGAAGAGAGGGCCGAAGCCCAGTAATAGATATAGGGGAGGGGGTAGGGTCTAGAGGCGCCAGGTGGAAAACCAATCAGAGGAGAGATAAAGGGGAGAGGTGATAAGCATGAAAGAACTGTAGAGATGAAGAAGCAGAAAGTTGAAAGGGGAGAGAGGCAGAGAGGGACCTGGGATAGGGGGAGGGGGACGGGGAGGGAATTACCGGAAATTGGAGAATTCAATGTTCACCAGGCTGGAGGCTCCCCACGGTAGATGAGGTGTTGCTCCTCCAACCTGAGTTTGGCCTCATCATGGCAGTAGAGGAGGCCATGTATGGACATATCTAGATGGGAATGAGGGGCAGAGTTGAAGTGGGTGGCAACCGGGAGGTCCTGTGTTGTGGCGGACGGAGCGTAGGTGCTGTACGAAGCGGTCCCCCAATCTTTTTTGTCAGAGTGTACTGTTGGTATGTTGAATTAATAATAGGACATTCGTCCTCTCAATCCTGTCCCGCCATTCTCTATGATCACAGGGGACTGTGATCTCAGTGGCACGTCCCTGCGAACGTCTGGAACGCGTCACTCACTTGCCTGTCAATAGTCTGTGTTCTGCTGAAATAACAACATCGGGAAAAAAAAGCTGCTCCTTTTTCCTTTGAGGAGGAGAATTCGAAAGACACACTATTACCACCTCATAACAATAACCTCATTTATCTTCATCTGATTCATTAAGAGCAGCAAACATGTTCCCCACATTTCTGTCTAGACTCCGCGTGATGTTCAGTGTCCCCAGCAAAGGCTCAATTCATTTATCTCAAGACCGGCGGATATATATATATATATATATATATATATATAAATCTCCTCTTCTTCATCAAAGTAGCAGCGAATACAAATCAACCTCCTGTATTTATGTATTACCAGCGAATATAGGCAAATTCACCCATTTATCCAGTACCCGAGGATAAAAATATGTTACCGCTAAGTCTACTAAGGCAACGAACGTGGTCAATGGGTAACAGCAGCTGAAGGTACAGGGCATGCACGCAGTGGCCACATTATTAGGTCTAGGAGGTTGTTAGGAAAGTGCCCACTGAGGGTAGGATTTGTTATTTTTATCTACGGCCACTGGGAATTACTACAATATTGTTAATATAAATATCACTGCCAGATCTACCTCATTTTTCCTAAGAGAATAATAAAGCACACAGATCTGTAAAACCGCACGATTCTAAAGACAACATTGATATGGTAAAAATACTAGAAGTACTGCCGTGACAAGTGGGCTTATTGAAACACCATAACACAGCCCAGTACAGTCCCTGTTCTTACCCGGTGCTGGACTCCTGAGTCTGTTTCCAGCGAATCCGAGAATCTGGATTTATGTCCCTAACAGTAAGTGAACACACCCTGAGCAATGTTCAGTTGATAATACGCTCATAAACCTGAGCTTCAGTCTATTCAGCAAGTAACGCCACACCTTGTTCCACAACGCTTGAAGTGAAAAACGCAAAAACTCGTATCTAACACGTGGTTCGAGCCAAAAGTACGACTTCAGTGCGCGACCTTTCTCTGGAAAATTTGATCTACTCCAGGGTGGGAGCACAGCCCGCATCCTGGTTCGGTTCTGTTGCTGCCGTCCCTTTGATTCACTGTTCTCCTTGTGACCAGTTTATTGTCGGTTTATAAAACTCAGCTGCAGCTCAGGGCAAAGATCGTTGTGGGTTTATTGCACAGAGTCAGCAGAAGGAAGGGCGCTGTCAACTCTTTTAAAACATTATGCATTTGGAGTCATTTATATTTTTTTTCCTTTTGAACTCTGGCATTCCCTAAGTGTGTCCCGGCTGCCTGGAGCTGACTTGAAGGTCAGCCTGTTTATAAAGCGCTATTTTTAACAGTTGTCTGCAGTTGGCCCATTACAGTAACGGGCCGATTGTGGAACAACGGTGCCGAGATAACCATCTCCCGGAGATAACAACCGGTCAAAGTCAACAGCGAGATAAGAACGCCCTTCCCCTTCAGTTTATTGCTCACTTACTGGAAACACGTTACCATGTCAACGTAGAATCAGATGAAATTATGACCATATCCCGCTGGCTTATTTGGCAGGCATTGCCCTTATTTTACAAATACATCTACTGTTCCACGTCTGAGATCGATGGAGAAACACGAAAAACTTAATTCACTTTGTCTCTGATCTCTCAGAATGTGCTGCTGGTATGTTGAATTAGTAACAGGGCATTCGGCCCGTTAGTCCTTTTCCGCCATTCTCAGCAGGACATAGCAGGACTGTGATCTCAGTGACACATCCCTGCGACCGTCTGCAACTCTTCACTCCCTTGTCTGTCCAGAATCTGTGTTCGGCGGAATTAAACACATTGAAAGAAAGCTCTGCTTCTCTTTTCCTTTGTGGAAGAGAATTTCAAAGAGACTAGTTCCAGCTCAGAAAAATAACCTAATCTATCTTCACTTGTTTCAGCTCCCCCTACAGTAGCAAAGGTGTTCTCCACATTCCTCTCTAGACTCCACGTGATATTCAATGTCCCCGGCAAGGGCTCAACTCAAAGGATCTAACGACCAGTGGAAAAAAAATCTCCTCACCTCCTAAATAACAGCGAATGCAACCAACTCCCCGTCTTAGTCGAATGCCAGCGAATACAGCGCAGTGGTCAGTGTTGAAGCGGACGGGCAATCGCAGCGGAAGCGCCCCTGACATGCACTCAGCGGTCACATTATTAGGTGCAGGGCGTTCATAGTAAAGTGCCCAATGAGTGTAAAATTTGCTATTTTTATCTACAGCCAGTGAGAATTACCACAATATCTGTTAATATAAATATCACTGCCGGATGTACCTCGTCATCCTTATGAAATACAACATATACAGAATAATCGAGCACCCACATCCGTAAAGCCGCGCGATTTCAATGATAATATTGATAGAACAAAAGAACACCACCACTACAGCAAAGTACAGGCCCTTCAGCCCTCCACGTTTTGCCGACTCATGTAATCCTTAAAAAAGTACTAAACCCACACTACCCCATAACCCTCCATTTTTTATATGGTAGAAACATTAGAAATATTGCCTTTACAAGTGGACTTATTAAAGCTCTATAACACCGCCGAATACAGTCCATGTTCCTACCTGATGTAGAACACCCGGGTCTGGTTTCTGGGAATCCGAGCATCTGAATTTTATGGACACTAACAGTAAGTGAACACACCCTGAGCAATGTTCAGTTGATAACACGCTCATAAACCTGAACGTCGCCCTATTCAGCATGTAACGCCACACCCTGTTCCACAACGCTTGTGTTAAACCACACAAAAACTCACCTTGCTTCAATGAGTCTTTCTAACTTGTGGTCCGAATCAGAATTAGTACTTCAGTGCGCGACATTTTACCACCTCCAGAGAGGAATCATAACCCGCATCCTGGTTCCGTTCTGTTGGTGCCGTCGCTTTGATTTATTATTCACCTCGGGACCAGTTTATTGTCAGATTATAAACTCCAGCAACAGCTCAGGGCAAAGATCGCTGTGGGTTTATTGCAGAGAGACCTCAGAAGGGAGGGCGCTCTCCACTCTGATGGAATATTATGCATTTTGAATAATATCCTCTTTTGATCAGCGGACATTCCCTTTCTCCAGATTTAACTGTGCTCCCGTAACCTGGACCTGCTCTGATTTTAAGTTGGCTAATTTAAAAGTTATCCTTAACAGCTGTGCGCTGTTGTACCATTAGGGTAATGGGCAAGTGGGGAGCGGCTGTGCCGAGATTGCTATCTCCCAGAGATAACTACCGTTCAAAGTCGACAGCACGATATGAATGCCCTTCTCCTTCAGTTTATTGTTCACTTACTGGAAACAAATTGCAGGATCACAGCGCCATCATATGAAATTTAGAACATTTCCCGCTGGTGATTTTGCCTGACATCGCATTTACTTTACACATACGTCAACCGTTTTTCATCAGTGAGTGATGGAAGAACTCGAAAGATTAAAATCACGGGGTCTCTTATTTGTCGGATGTTTTTGCTGGCATATTGAATTAGTAGTAAGATATTCGGATATTGAGGAAATAACAGGTGGGTGAGAGAGAGGTGAATACGTTGATGTTGGGTACTTGGATTTTCGAAAGGCCTGTGACAAGTTGCCACACTCGAGGCTGCTTAGCAGGCTACGAGCCCGCGGTGTTACAGGAAAGATTCCAGCACGGATGAATCAGTGCCTGATTGGAAGGAGGTCTTATGGTCTTACGGAAATGCAGCTTCCCTGGAGGTGGAGGAAAGAGGTGGAAGAGGCAGCGGGAAGACAGGGTTTGTAAGCTCTGAGAACGAGCTGAATGTACCATAACCTTCAGACTGAATCAGAAAACCATTCTGAGGGTATTTGAAATGTCAGACGCAGGGGAGATGTGATCACATGTGCAGAGGGCAGGGGTTGTGTCTCCTTTAGACCCTCAGTGAGATGGTTCAAGTTACAATGTGCAATGATGAAAGCACAGTGTTTCGGGCCGGATTTAATCACTGATTCTGACACAGTGCGAGGGTTAACTTTGCTGGAAGGCAGCAACATTAATGGAAGAAGACACAGAAACTTCATCGGTTGCCAGTTGTTTAGCTGACGTGTCCAATCTCTTTGCTACCTTGACTGAAACTGATACTCACAGTGGTGACAAAGGGGTGCAGTTAGGTTTATTTCAGGTTGGAGAGGGGTGTGGAGTTTTGAAATCAATGCCTTGCGGTGCCACCATCGTTAATTTCCCATGTCCGGAGTGGTGGATCACACAGCACGGAAACAGGCCTTTGGCCGGCCATACCTGTTCTGACCATACACTCACTGTCTACACTGGTCCCATTTATCAGCACTTAGTTCATAGCCGACTGTATCTCGGCAGTTTCAATGTTCATCAGGATTATTCCCTGGATCACGTCTTGAATGACGGATCAACATAACGTACTTGCCAGTTCTCTAGGAGCCTGCTGGTGGCTAGGCAGTACACAGGGATATTGATCAATGCCACAGCAATCTCTTCAATGGCCTTTCCATGTAACTTGGGGTATATCCCGTCAGGCCCTAGAGTCTTATATGCCTTAATGCACTTTAACAGACCCAAAACTGTCTCCTTCTTTGTTTCAAAATGCCCGAGCATACTAGTACTCTCCTCACTGATCTCCCTATCCTCCGTGTCTTTCTCCTTGGTAAATACTGATGTAACTTACTCATTAAAGTCCTCACACACATCCTCGGGGGCTCTGTTTGATTCGACCTTCCTGAGCTTTGCATACTTTTCCTTTTCTTGATTGACTAAATTCATCACTTCTCTCCACATTTAAGGTTCTCTGACGCTGCCAATCTCTTCATCTCTTCATACAGGAATATACCCGTCCTATACCCCATGCAGAGGGACTTTAGACATCATCCTCCACATGTCAGATGTGGACTTGTCAGAAACAGATGTCCTCCCATTAACTCTCTATAGTTTGTGCTTAGATAATTAGTAAATTTACCGTCATCCAATTCTTACTTTCCAGCAAAGTCTACACTTTAATTCTCTATAGCTGACTTAAACTTAGGGAGTTCTGCCCTAACCATTCACCAACCAAATGGTCGGGGATCTAGCTAGCATAATTACCCAACATCAGGTTCAGTGCAGCTCCTGCTTTGTTGGACTATTTACATCCTGATTTAAGATGTCATCCCCAGATAGAAAAAATAGTTCAAGCTGGAGAATCGGGGAGTTTTTAATAATCAAAAGAAGGAAATTAAAAAAAGAATAAGCTATAAAAGGTGAAATATGAAGGCAAGGTAGCTAATGATATAAAATAAGATATCAAATAAAGTATTATAATGAAGCACAGTAATGTATCATATTCAATCGTGAATAATATGCATAAAATCTAACATGGCCCAGTTTCCAATATTCCCACTAATTCCTTTTTCCAGCTTCTAATCCATCTTCACTGAAACAAACTCTCTCCTCCTCCTCTCCTCTCTCTCCCCTCTCTCTCTCCTCTCTCTCTCTCTCTCCCTCTCTCATCCCTCTCTCACTCTCTCTCCCTCTCTCTCCTCTCTCTCTCTCTCTCTCTCTCTCTCTCTCTCTCCTCTCTCTCTCTCTCTCTCTCTCTCTCTCTCTCTCTCTCTCTCTCTCTCTCTCTCTCTCTCTTCTCTCTCTCTCTCTCTCTCTCTCTCTCTCTCTCTCTCTCTCTCTCTCTCTCTCTCTCTCTCTCTCTCTCTCTCTCTCTCTCTCTCTCTCTCTCTCTCTGTGTCATAAAACATGCAGATATGGTCAAGGGGTTCAGTTGTTGTTCAGGCGAAACATCCAAACCTGGAGTAAATGTGCTATCAGTGACCTTCACGTGGAATGATATCTGGTGCCAGACAGCGTAGCATGAGCATTACGGAAATTGATCATCTCCTTGGATTTTCACGCAGAATTCGCTCGGTTACAGCGAACACAAAACGAATGAAAATCCAGTGAGCAGGAGCAGAGTTCTGAGGGTGAAAACGTCTTGCTCATGGGAGAGATCAAGGAGATTGACCAGACGGATTAAATCCGACAGGAAGCTGACAGTAACTTAAAATAGCCATGCGCTCCAAAAGCAGGTGTGCAGAAGAGCGTCACTGAACGCCGAACATCAGATTTGGACGGGGTACAGCCGCGGTAAACTCCGAACATACACTCAGAGCCTCATCATTAGGTATAGGAAGTAAATAAGAATTGCCCACTCAGTGTAGACGTCCATAAGTTCAAAAACTGCCAGTGAGATTTACTACAGGATTTAATTATTTTAATTATCACTGCCAGATATACACCGTCTTTGCTCACTAAATTACACCGAATTTTTTTTAAAAAATTACGCATCCGTAAATACAGGCAGTCTTGTGGACAATATTGAACTGATGGAATCTCTAGAAATGCTATCGTGATAAGTGGGGCAATAGAAGACCATAACGACCCGAATTTACCATGTTAAAATATCCAGGGCTATCGTAACATTGCCCTTCTGACACACATTTTCTATCTACCGTTGGAATTTTTAGAGAATGTCATTACTACTGTGTCGGACATGTATATAATCCCCATCAGGGTCTTTATACCCTTGCAGTTTCCTCGCTCTACCCACAATGATTCAAAACCTTCCTACCCTATGTCACCTCTTTCTGATGATTTGTTTTCATTTCCACCAAGAATCACGCCACCCTTTCTGCCGACCTGTCTGTCCTTTCGATACAGTGTGTATCATTGGATGTTAAACTCCCAGCTGTAATATTCTTTCAGCCACGATTCAGTGACACCCACAATATAATACATGCCAATCTGTAACTTTGCTGCATTCATCTATTATTCCGTATACTGCTCGCCTTCAACTGTAACACCATCAGTCTTGTACTCTCCCTTGCCCATTTTGTCTGCCTTGTACGTTGCAGCTCATCCCATTGACTGTAGTGTTGCCCTATCATCAGCCTCGCCTTTCTAGCAGTATCACTGTACACTGCCTTTTGGAAAACCTGCCCACAAGGATATTGGTTCCCTGGATTCTGGTGTAACTCATCCCTTTTGTACAGATCATAACTTGCCCAGACGAGATCCCAATCGTCCATATTTTGAACCTCTGCCTCCTGCACCAGTTCCCCAGCCACTGCCAAATCATTTTAATCTTGACCTCTCTGGCACGTGGCACAGCAGGCAATACAGAGATTACTACATTGTAGGTCCTGTTTTCTCAGCTTTCTATCTAGCTTCCTATATTATCTCCCAGGAACCCCTTCATTTTTCCTACACATGTCATTGGTGCCAGTATGCACCAAGACATCTGGCTGCTCACCCACCCACTATAGAATGCCATGGACCCGATCTGAGACATCCCTGACCCTGTCACCTGGGAGGCAACATACATCCAGAATCTCCTCTCTATTCCTCTGACTATGGAATCTTTATACCACTGTTGACCTCTTCACTTCTGTTCTCTTCTGAGCCAGAGACCCAGAGGTTGCGCTTCCAGCTGATAGGTCATCCCTCTCGCTCGGTGTATACTCTAAGTATTACAGAGGGGCACGTCACGGGCCTTGTCTGCACTGGCTGCTCATTTCGCTTCCTTCTGCCGACAGTCACCAAGTTACTCTCCTCCTGCAACCCAGCGGTGACTAACTCCTTGTATCTCTGAACTGAAACTTAAACCATACCGGTACCCAAGAAGAGTGTGGTTAAATTCCTCAATGACTATCGCCCAGTGGCACTTAGATCCACAGTGAAGTGTTTTGAGGGGCTGGTGTTGAAGCATATCAGCTCCTGTATGAACAGTGCCCTGGATCCACTCCAATTTGTCTACTGAAACAACAGATCTACAGCACATCTCTACGGCTTCAGTGATCAACGTTAATTCTGAATTGTAAAGCACTTGAGCCTGATCGCCTCACAGTACAATTCCCCTGACGAGGTGAATTAAGTTTCTGTGTGCTGCACATTACCATTTCCATGATGCCCATGTGTCGCCGATAAAATAGTTTTTGCTGCTCTTTTCAGCCTCAATATCCCGTCTGTGACAGGGAAGTGCGATACTGTGCCAAGTTCAAATGTGTTTGCACTTCGCGATCAGTATGCATAGATTTCAGGATGGTATGTTCCCTTAAGATTAACCCACCCTTGTCATCACGACAATGTTCAGCTCACGGTCTTGTCTATGCCATCCAGTTGTGGGAAACAGGGGAATGAATACATAGATCTAGTCTCATTCTTGATAATACCCGGGATGAGGGTGAGTGGGTTGACTAATTCGGAAATAAACTCTGTGGTAATTTTTTGAAGTGCACCTGTACACCAGCTCGTTAATGCTGATCAACAAATCACGTGGCACCAGCTCAGTTACTTTAATGAAAACATGCAGAGATGGTCAAGATGTCAAGATGTTGTTCAGAACAAACATCAGATTCGAGAAAAATGTGATCTCAGTGACTTTGACAGTGGAATGATTGTTGTTTCCAGCCGGAGTAGTATGAATCTCTCTTGGATTGTCACGCACAACTGTCTAGATTTACAGACAATGGTGCGAAATACAAACAAACAAACATCCAATGAGTGGCAGTACTATACGGGAAAACACCTTGTTAATGAGAGAGTCCAGAGGAGAGTGGCCAGACTGATTCAAGCTACCGGGGGGTGGGGGGCACAGTAACTATAATCAGCACAGACTGCAACAGCAGTGTGCAGAAAAGCATCACTGATCACTGAACATTTTGAACTTGGCAGCGAACGGGTTACAGCAGCAGAAGACCATAAGAGCTTAAGACATAGGATCATAATTGGGACATCTGGCCAATCAAGTCTGCTCCACCTTTCAATTATAGCTGATCCTTTCTGTTCAATCTGTGTCTGAATCCCAGTTCCTGGCCTTCTCCCCGTAAACTTTGATGCCATGTCCAAGACCACAAACATACACTCAGCAGCTACTTTATTAAGTACAGGAGGTACATACTAAACTGCCAGACTTTGATATTTGTATCAACACCCACTGAAACTTAGTACAGGAAACTTTATTTTAAGTATCACTGCCAGATGCATGTCTGTTTTCCTTAAAAACACACACACAGAAAAAAAATGCTTCCATGTCCCTAATGCCACACAGTTTTAAAGACGATATTGAACAGGATAAACACTGGAAATCCTCTCCTGACGAGGGACGTATTGAAACACCACAACGTTCCCCACCCAGTACGGTCTCTGTGTGTACTTGGTGCTGAGCTTCTCTTTCTGTTCCAGCGAATCCGAGTCCCTGAACTTAGTGGGTGCAAACAGAAAGTGAACACACCGTGAGCAAGATTCAGTTGATAACACACATATAAACCTGGGCTTCACATCATTCAGCATGTAATTCCACACCCTGATCCACAGCGCATTATATGACACAAAAAGCTGATTCAAGCAAATAATTATATTGTGCTGTTCGGTCCAGGCTTCCTATTGTGCCTCAGTGCACGGTGACACAGATTGCATCCAGTATCTGTCCACAACTCGATCTGCGCCAGGGAGCAACCGCGACCCGCATCCCGGCTCCGTTCAGTTGGTGTCAACACACTAATTCATTGCAACACGCTCAGAATGCTGGAGGAACTCAGCGGGCCAGGCAGCATCTATGGAGAACAGTCGACATTTTGGGCCGAGACCTTTTGGCAGCACTGCTTTCCAGAACACCTACACTCCATCCGCCAGAAAAAACGGTATCTCCCAGTGGCCGGACATTTTAATTCTACTTCCCATGCACATTCTGACATGTCAATATATGGCCTCCTCAGTTGCCATGATGAGGAAACACTCAGACTGGAGAAGAAACACCTTATATTCCGTCTGGGTAGCCTCTAAACTGATAGCATGAATATCGATTTCTCAAACTTCAGGTAATAGCACCCCTCCCCTCACCATTCCCCATCCCCCTTTCCTTCTCTGGCTTTATCTCCTTGCCTGTCCATCGCCTCCATTGGGTGCTTCTCCCCACTGTTCCTTTTCCAAGGCCTTCCGTCCTCTCCTATCAGATTCCCACTTCTCCAGCCCTGCATCTCTCACCAATCAATTTCCCAGCACTTTACTTCATCCCTCAGCCTTCCAGTTTCACCTATCATTTTCTGCCTCTTCCTCACTCCCCTCCCCCTCCTTCTAGCTCTGACCTATCATCTCTTTTTTTGTCCGGTCTTGCTGAAGCATCGTCTGTACTCTTTTCTGTACAGTTTGGCCTACTGAGTTACTCCAGCATTTTGTGTTTGTTGCTTGAATTTCCAGCATCTGCAGATTTTCTCTTGGCATTAATTTGTTGTATATTTGGGGAGCAATTATTTTTCAGACTATAAACGTAGCGATAGGCGAGGGCAAAGGTCCCCGTGATTTTATAGGAAAAGCACAGCTGCAGGACGGGCGCTGTCAACTCTGGTGAAAAGTTATGATTTTGAACACCGAACAGTCCCTTTCGCCAGATTTAACTGTGCCCCAAATGTCTGGAGCACCACTGATCTCAGAGTCAGCCCTTTGATAAAGCAAACTTCAATATTTGTCGACAATGGGGCCATTACAATAACGTGCAAGGCAGCAACTGTGTCGAGATTACAAACTGGAAATAACCACACCCTAATGAGTACAGCAAGATAAGAATATATTTCACCTTGAAATTAGTGTTCACATTAGGAATAAGTAACGATCGATCAGATAAAATTATGATTAATGTGTCTGTTACTTTCCTCCTGTCACTGTGTTTCCTCGCTGTTACTCATACTTTACAAATAGCTGAGCTGTTTCCCTTTACTGAATGATGAAGAATCCCTTTAGCATTAAATTTGCTAGATGTGTTTTGTCAGCCAAAGGATGTTGATGGGAGATTTAATCAAATTCACATGCTGAATTTACTGTGACCGATCTGGTCTGTGATCTCAGCACCTTAATCCTGCTTCTCACCTGTAGCATCTCACTCACTTGTCCTTCAAAGACCATTACAGTGCACAGATTACAGTATTAATTGTAATAATCTGCTTCTGCTGAATATTACGGAGGCCATTCCAATGAGACACCAGACCCAGAGAGAGACAGAGAGAGACACAGAGAGAGAGAGAGAGAGAGAGAGAGAGAGAGAGAGAGAGAGAGAGAGAGAGAGAGAGAGAGAGAGAGAGAGAGAGAGAGAGAGAGAGAGAGAGAGAGAGAGAGAGAGAGAGAGAGAGAGAGAGAGAGAGAGAACATCTCAATTGCCAACTGGCGGTGCCTGCTTTCAGTACAATCTGATATATATTTTTTTTAATTTCCCCTCCCTTTTCTCTCTCTCTCTCTCTCTCTCTCTCTCTCTGACCATTACTCTGCCTGTTCTCCATCTCCCTCTGGTGCTCCCCTTTCTTTCTCCTTTGGCCTCCCGTCCCATGATCCTTTTCCTTCTCTAGCTCTGTATCCCTTTAGCTAAGCACCTTTCCGGCTCTCAGCTTCACCCCACGCCCTCTGGTCTTCTCCTATCATTTCGCGTTTTCCCCTCCCCCTCCTACTTTCAAATCTCTTACTATCTTTCCTTTCAGTTAGTCCTGACGAAAGGTCTTGGCCCGAAACGTCGACAGTGCTTCTCACTATAGATGCTGCCAGGCCTGCTGCGTTCCACCACCATTTTGTGTGTGTCTCTCTGTCAAACCTTCTTTTGATCTCCCACCTACCGACACACTTCTGACAGAAGGGAAACAGCACTGCAGTTGGTGATCCACAACAGGTCTCATCAACCGACTATATAATGGACCATCACATCTTTACACCCCTCCCAGCCCCCACCACCTGCTATAAACTGCAGAGTGGGTAGTTCTCATAATTTCGCCCTCTCCCTGCAGCTACCTACCGAAATATCGTAAATGGTAGACAGATAGTGTCGATCCCGCCAGTGACGGAATAAGCAAAGCGAATCCTCGGTCGGGGATCGGTAAAGCCCCGAGTGTGGACGGATCAGCTTCCTGCTGTTGCAAGCCGTAGCCCGGGGACAGTTCCGAGATGCGGGAAGCTCACACCTCCCGAGCCTTTGCTGATGATTCGGAGCTCGGTTGAAAGTGCGGCGTTTCCGATAACACCGCCAACTATACCGGTTTCCCCCGGGATATGCACAGGAAGTCGATGCATTCAATTAGACGAAAGGAATTATTAATTCATTTAAAAGCAATTCGGTACAGTTCTAATATCGATCAACACAATACGTTATCAACCCCATTCGTGTTCATAAAAGTGGCTAACAGTTTTTGTGATGTTTATATTTCAATATATAGAGCTTCTTACCTTGTACCGCGGCTCCAGGTTCTGTTACCACCCTGTCCCAGTGAGGTTGTGTTACGGGTTCTGTAAGTAATGAACACACCCTGGTTAATATTCAGTCAGCTCCTGATGATAATCATTAACTAAACATACAGCCTTATCAGCGGTTCTCTCCCTATCCTGTTCTTTTGTACAAGGTACGTTCTGTCTCCAACAAACATCTCCATGGAGATGAAATGTGATCTCATTGATTTTGAGAGTGGAATGTTTGTCGGTGCCAGAAGGAGCAGTTTTATAGACAATGGACAATAGACAATAGGTGCAGGAGTAGGCCGTTCGGCCCTTCGAGCCAGCAGCGCCATTCAATGTGATCATGGCTGACCACCTGCAATCAGTAACCCGTTCCTGCCCTCTCCCCATATCCCTCGACTCCGCTGTCTTTAAGAGCTCTATCTAACTCTTTCTTGAAAACACCCAGAGAATTGGCCTCTATTGGCTTCTGAGGCAGAGCATTCCGTAGATCCATAACTCTCTGGGTGAAAAAGTTTTTCCTCAACCCTGTTCTAAATAGCCTACCATCCTACCCCTTAAACTGTGGCCTCTTGTGGCCTCGGGAACATGTTTCCTGCCTCTAGCGTGTCCAATCCCTTAATCACATATGTTTCAATCAGATCCCCTCTCATCCTTCTAAATTCCAGTGTTCCAGTGAAAACACTGTCATTCAAGCGTGACGAAAGTTTAACTCTTTGTGGTGCAGGGAAGAGTGACAGAACCAATGACGCAATGTAAACTCCATTAGCTGGGGTCTCGAAGGTCGACTGTTCTTTTCTCCATAGACGCTGCCTGGCCTGCAGAGTTCCTTCAGCATTTTGTGTGTGTTGCTCGGATTTCCAGCATCTGCTGATTACTCTTGTTTCAGAGAGATCTGTGACGGGTCACTGCCCCGTGGGATGTTTCATATGTCACTACCGGGGTGAAAAATGCTTTCTGCTCACATTCAGTAGAAATCACCCAGGAGAGTAATTTTGGTTGACGGCAAAGATTTCGTTTCTCTTAATCCATTTGGACAGTAATTCACTCGTTAACATGAACGTGTCAGGACTCTCTTCTCCCACTAAATTCACTCCCGATCTTGACCAAATCCGAGCATCGCTCTAAATCCTGAATAGTTGGGCAGAATCATAGACAACACTTACCTCTGATGCTGTAACCGGCCGGCGTTCAGTGTGATCCCGGGAAATCACAGTCTGACTTCCCGGGTGACCGACAATGGTCCTGCACCGGTGTGCTCACCTTGTACGGAGAGTTGAGTCTGAGCTGCTGCTCCCGAGGCCACTCGGCTGTGATGTGTCCGCCGCTCATTACAGATGGACAGGACCGGGTGAGCCGGGGTAGAGCAGGACTGCCGCAGTCCGGGTCACACTAACTCTCACCGGCTCAGGATGGGTCTGACAGCGGGAGGGGGTGGGAGTGGTCACTCATTACAGATGGACAGGGCCGGGTGAGCCGGGGTAGAGCGGGACTGCCGCAGTCCGGGTCACACTAACTCTCACCGGCTCAGGACGGG
Source organism: Hypanus sabinus (assembly GCF_030144855.1). Taxonomy (NCBI): domain Eukaryota; kingdom Metazoa; phylum Chordata; class Chondrichthyes; order Myliobatiformes; family Dasyatidae; genus Hypanus; species Hypanus sabinus. Next base: position 248,519 of record NW_026781175.1, on the reverse strand, counting down.
TCTGACAGCGGGAGGGGGCGGGAGTGGTCACTCATTACAGATGGACAGGGACGGGTGAGCCGGGGTGGAGCGGGGCTGCCGCAGTCCGGGTCACACTAACTCTCACCGGCTCAGGACGGGTCTGACAGCGGGAGGGGGTGGGAGTGGTCACTCATTACAGATGGACAGGGCCGGGTGAGCCGGGGTAGAGCGGGACGGCCGCAGTCCGGGTCACACTAACTCTCACCGGCTCAGGACGGGTCTGACAGCGGGAGGAGGCGGGAGTGGTCACTCATTACAGTTGGACAGGGCCGGGTGAGCCGGGGTAGAGCGGGACTGCCGCAGTCCGGGTCACACTGACTCTCACCGGCTCAGGACGGGTCTGACAGCGGGAAGAGGCGGGAGTGGGGTCAATGTCGCAACCCTAAAGAGGAAAACAAACAGTCTGCGTTAACCTTTCTGTCCGGGTTTCTGTGTGGATCTCTCCCTTTTCTTTCATCACAACCAGTGGGAAGGTCTGAACTCCGCCCTCTGTGTAAGAAAGTCTGCCTGACATGGATAGAGTTTGAACTCAAACCTCGCTCGCCTGTTCAGGTACAGGGGGCTGCATTTCTGCTGAAGTTAAAGCAAACACGTTCGACTATATATTTCTACGAACTGGAAGAAAACTGGTAGAGATGTTTGCATTTCCATCTGGACAACTATTGTCACAAGAACTCTCCCCGCCCACGGTTTCATTCCACACCGCGCTGGAAATACTTGCCGAATTTAATTCTCTTAAAAGTCATTTATTCCTAATGTCCAGAGGTTTTACCGAGGGAGGGAGTGACGCACTCACTGAAAATCGTCACATACGTTAAAATGGTCGACACGGAGGGAAGGACGCACTGATTGAAATGAGCATGGGGGAGGGGGGGAGCTGTTTGCCGATTAAAAATGGGAGCCTCACTCCCCTCTGTCCCCTGACCTAACTCTCACTAGCCTCATCCCTCAACCCCATCTACCCTGTCTATACCCCTCATGATTTTGTAGACTTCCACAAAATCTCCCCCAAATCGTCCGCGTTCCAAGGAACAAAGTCGTAACATATCCAATCTTCCCTTATAACTCAGGTCCTCCAATCGCAGCAACATCCTTGTAAATTTTCCTTGTATTCTGTCAACCTTATTTACATCTTTCCTGTGGGTAGGTGACATAAACTGCAAACATACTCCAAATTAGGCCTCATAACTGTCTTATATCATGCAGTCACCTGTACTGAATACTTTAATTTATGAAGGCGAATGTGCCATAGATTTCTTTACTAACTTATCTAGGTGTGCTGCCACTTTTAGTGAGTTATGGATCCGTACTCCCGGATGCCTTTGTCCTACCGCACCCCTCAGTGCCGAACCCTTCATTCTGTAAGACCCACCCTGGTTGATCCTACTGAAGCGTAACAGCTCACAAGCCTGCATTAAACTCCATCTGCCATTGTCAGACATTTTTACTCCTGGCGCAGATCTCGCTGTCAGCTCTGTTAGTCTTCCTCGCTGTCAAATACACCCCAAACCTTGGTGCCATCTGCAAATTTGCTGATCCGGATAATCTAATTATAATCGAGATCATTGATAAAGTTGACAAACAACAACGGATATCAGCACCGATCCCTCTGGAAATCCACAAGTCACGGGTCTCCAGTCAGAGAGGCAACCATCTGCTACCACTATCTGCCTTCCTCCTCTATGCTAATGTCTACTCCCATTTACTAAATCAACTTGAATGCCAAGAGAATGAAATTTATAGGTCAACACCTTAAGCGGGACCTTGCCAAATGCCTTGCTAAAGTCCATGTAGACAATATCCAGAGCCTTGCCTTCATCAACTTTCCTGGTAACATCCCTTGTAACCTCTTTGAAAAACTCAATAGATTGTCTAGAACACGCAAAGTCATGTTGGATGTCCGTAATCAGTCTGATGACGGATGCTGCCCGACCTGCTGAGTTCATCCAGCTTGTTTGTACGTTTTGTTTTCTTTACCAGGGCCTCAATACCACGGAGCAGAGCTATCGTTCTCCATACTTCCTTTGAATCTGATGGCTTTGTGATCACCAGATGCAAACAGTTTCCCTACACAGACTTCTATTACCTCTGTCCTGTCTCAGTCCCCAATGGGAGATCAAGTATCACACTTGAGTCTTTGGGACTTCAATGTACTGATTAATGAAACTTCTGTTAGACATTTGTCAACTACATGAGTAGATCTACAGTATGAGAGTTCCAGTCTGTATGTGGAGGGTTAAAATCATATTATAACAAATTATGGTTCTTGCAATATTCTCTGACGTCTACTAATTTGATCCTCTAAATCCCACAGACTCTTGGGTGGTCTATAAGATAGACCCATTAACATGTTCAAACAAATTTTATTTCTTCGATCTACCCATAAAACCTCACTAGATGAGTTCTCCCATCTGCCCTTTCTGCACACTGCCGTGACAGTTTCCCTGAGTGAAACCACCCCTACGCCTTTAATCCCTCACGCTCTGTCCTGTCCAAAACAACAGAACCCCAGAATATTGATCTGCCAGTTCTCTGCAAGCCAGTCTCATTAATGGTGACAATATCATAATGTCATGTGTTAATCCATGACCTGAGCTCATCTGCCTTTCCTTCAATAAAATACATCGTGGGAATTTTTTGGTGTTTCCGCCAATTTCAGGAGAGTGAGGAAATGGTGGGTGCTGTCGTCACACAGATTTACAAGGGATTTCAGACACCCCAGAGAAACAGGAGTTGTATTCTGTGAATGCTTCAGAGATGGGGTCATTTTTGCTGCAGTTGGAAGTTTGAACATCCCTTAGAAGGCTAACAATTATACCAGTGCCCAGGAAGAGCAACTTCATGTCCCTGTGTGTCAGCATCTCTGAGGATCTCCAGGGCCCAGCATACCGATGAAGTTACAAAGAATGCACGGCAGCTATTACAAAACAGTGGCATCAATCATTAGGGATCTGCTTCACCAAAGAGATGCCCTCTTCTCGTTGGTATCAGCAGGAAGGTGGTACAGGAGATTGAGGGCACACACTCAACTAGTCAGGCACCGCTTCCTTCCCTCTGCCATCCCATTTCGGAATTGACATGGAACCCACGAACGTACTTCACTGAATTCATTTTTGCAATACTTATTTAATTTAACTTTTAGTAACAGATACTTATTGTAACGCGGTTCTGTTTTCTATTATTAGAAGCCGTGTTGGCTAAACAACTTTTCCCACGCTTGCTTTCGAATCGTAACCCCTGATTCGGGAACTGTTTTTAACCTGGACATAAACTGTAGAGAATCTCAATCGTGCAGACCGGATAATGCAAGAACACAAATACCACGACCGACAGAGGAGACTTGAAATAGAGTGAATAACTTCTTGCGAAACACACTAAATGCGGGAGGAACTCAGCAGGCCAGGCAACATCTCGGAAAGGAGTCCTATCGAAGGATTTTGGCCCAAAACGTCGTCCGTTCACTCTTTTCCTAGATGCTGTCTGGCCTGCTGAGTTTCTCCAACATTTCGTGTGTGTTGCTCCGGAAACTGTAAATTTTCTCTTGTTTGCAAGTAACTTCTTGATCACTAATCCAAAACACAGGTAACGTGTCGTTGGAAATAAAGATCGGAAATAAATATCAGATGCTGAATTATTCTCACCTTAAGAATGCTCAGTTTCCGTGTGGGTAGATTCTAACTTTACAGCAGACAGTCAGGCGAGGGTCATTCAGTAGCTTCGGGGGAGGAGGGGAAGGGGGGGTGCTAATCTGTGAAAACTCACAGCTCGATTCTCGATTGTATCCACAGGGCGAATTCCAACACACAGACATCCCTCAGTGCGGGGAGCGGCTTCTCTGCTGAAACCAAACAAACCAGTTCGACTTTCCGCGCTCACCTTCAACTGTGAACAAAGCTAATTTATCACTGTTCAAATATTTCTATTACAGGGGGGAAGAAAAATAAAAACACCGATGATATAGAAAAGAAAGTTCACCAGTGTCTGCAATCTGAATTTCGACTTGTTTGAATTCCGATCGGACTTTGAGTTTTTACATATCTATTAAAAATACAAAATTTAATTAAATAAATATATCTGCGGCATTGTCCACTGCGACGATCCGAACTGCAACATCTCAGAGTAGCTCTGTATTCCGAATAGTTTTTCGTGTGTATGTGAGTGAATGAGTGAGTGAGTAAGAGGGGTGAGAGGGAGGAGAGGGACAGATACAATTTCCCTGCCCCGTGGGGACATTGCGCATATCATTGTCGGTGCGAAAGGCTTTTCTGCAGCGACGAGAACAACTGGAGAAGGTTTGCAATTGAATGTAATCGTTTCTTTTAATCCATTTGGTCAATAATTAATTCGTTAATTTGAAGATTTCAGATTCCCCTTCTCCCACTGAATTCCCTCCCGGTCCTGACAGAAGCCGAATCCCGTTGAAAACGTTCCCTGATTCTGGAGAATCGGAGACAACACTTACTGTGATGTTGAAACCGGACCGAGTTCAGTGCGGTCCCGGGTGAACGGTGCTCACCGTGCACGCAGATTTCAGTCTGAGCCGCTACACCCGAGATCATTTGGTGATACAGTGTCAGTCGCTCATTACAAAAACACTCGCTCTCCTCCCAGCCGCCCCTCCCCGTTGTGCTCTCCTCCCAATCCCACCCCCCGTCTACTTTTCCTCCCGCTCTCTCTTCCCCACCTACCCCCGTTCTCCTCCCCCTCCCGCTCTCTCCTCATCCCATACACTCTCCTACCCGCTAGACGCTCCTTCCTCTTTCCCTACTCTCCCTTTCCTTCTTTCCCTACACCCTATCCCGCTCTCTCGCGCCTTCACCCCTCATCTTCTCTTTCCTCTCCAGGTACGGCCTATCTATCCCCTTCGCACCCCTCTTCTCTTTCCCCACTTTCTATCCGCCCCTCCGGGTGAGGGGGGTGTGAGAGGGAGGGGAAGAGTAGGGAGTGGGACGGCAGGGGGAAATAGTAGAGCAACTTTTGCAGGGCGATGGTGCGTAGCAGAGGGAGATGGAGGTAGGAAGGGTGGTGTTGAGGGAAGGGAAGTGTTGAGAGAGGGGGATGTGTTGACAGAGGGGGTGTGTGCTGAGAGAGGGGAGTGCGTAGAGAGGGGATGCGCAGGGATGGGGGTGTGCGCGGGTAGAGAGGAGAAGGTGGAGGGAGGGGTGGGGTGTTGAGGGAGGGGATGTGTGCTGAGAGAGGGGGTGTGATTAGGGAGGGAGTTGCTGAGAGGGGGTGCAGGGAGGGATGGGGTGTTGAGGGAGGGGGGTGTTGAGAGAGGGGGTGTGTGCTGAGAGAGGAGTTGTGCGTGGGGAGAGAGGTGCTGAGAGGGGGTGGAGGGAGGTGTGGGGTGTTGAGGGAAGGGTTGTGTGCTGAGAGAGGGGGTGTGCTTAGGGAGGGATGTGCTGAGGGGGTGGAGGGAGGGGTGGGGTGCTGATGGAGGGGGTGTGTTGAGAGAGGAGTTGTGCGTGGGGAGGGAGGTGCTGAGAGGGGGTTGTTGAGAGGAGAGGGGTGCTGACAGTGGGTGTGTGCTGAGAGAGGGGTTGTGCTTGGGGAGGGTGGTGTTGAGATTTGTTCCCAGGGTGAGGATTTTCACTTCAAGACATCAGACATGTTCTTCTTCAAAGAATGTCGTTTCCCGTCCTCTACCACTGATGCTGCTCTCACCCGAATCTCCTCCATTTCCTTCTGCCTTAACAGTGATAGTGTTCCTCTTGTCATAAACTACCACCGAGTCAGGTTCTGCATCAACACAACATTCTCCACAACTTCGGTCATCTCCAAAGGGATCCGACCATCAAACACATCTTTAACTCCTCCATCACTCCCCGCCTCGACATACACACTCTGCTTTCTGCAGGGGCCCTTCTCCGCTAATCTGCCTCCTGGCACTTATCTCTCTGTAGGTGGCCAGAATACTACTCCTGCCAGTGCTTCCAAGAGAGAGGCAACACTTCACCTGCAAATCTGTTGGACTGAGAGATTGTAAATGTCACTCCGCTCTTTAAGAAGCGAGGACTGTAAAAGAAAGGAAATTATAGGCCAGTTATCCTAATGTTAGTGGTTGGGACGGAGTTGGGTCTATTATTAAAAATGAGGTTTCGGGGTACTTGGAGACTAATGATGAAATAAGTCAATGTCATCATGGTTTCTGTGAAGGGAAATCTTGCCCGATAAATCTACTGGAGTTCTTTGAGGAAGTAACAAGCAGGATGGACAAAGGGGAAACAGTGGATGTAATTTGCTTACATTCCCAGAAGACGTTTGGTAAGGTGCCACACATGAGGCTGCTTCACAAGCTAAAATCCTGTGGCATTACTGGAATAGTGGAATGGTTGTCAGGCAGAAGGCTGTCAGTGGGAATAAAAGGGGCCTTTTCTCGTTGGCTGCCGGTGACTAGTGGTGATCCTCAGGGGTCAGTATTGGGACCACAGTTCTTCACATTATTAGTCACTGATTTAGATAATGGAATTGATGGCTTTTTGGCAAAATTTGTGGATGATACGAAGGTAGGTGGAGCAATAGGTAGTGCGGATGACTCAGACAAATTGGAAGAATGGAAAAAAAGTGTCAAAGGGAATACAGTGTTGGGAAATGTATGATAACACATTTTGGTAAAAGGAACAATAGTGCGGACTGTCATCTAGATGGGGAGAAGATTCAAACATCACAAGTGCAGAAAAGATCATGAGTACTTGGGTAAGGTTAATTTCCTTGAACGTTAATTTAAAGGTTGAGTCTGTAGTGAAGAAGGAAAATGCAATGTTGTCCTTTAATTCAAAGGGAATATAATATATAAGCAAAGAGAAAATTCTGAGTCTTTATGAGACACTAGTCTGGCCATACTTTCAGTATTGTCAACAGTTTTGGGCCCAATATCTCAGAAACCATGTATTGTCATCGTTGAGTGACCGCAGGAGGTTCATGAGGATGATTCCAGCAATGAAGAGGTTCACATATGAGGAGCATGTGGCAGCTTTGGGCCTGTACTGACTGGAATTAGAAGAATGCTGGGGGGTCTCATTGAGACCTACCAAATGTTGAAAGCACCTGCGAGGGTAGATGTGGAGAGGATGGTGGGTGTATCCAAACCTGGAATGTGCAGCCTCAAAACTGAGGGGTAACTGTTTAGAAAATATGAAAGAAGGATTTTTTTCTTTAGCCAGAGAGTAGTGAATCTGTGGAATGCTCTGCCACAGACTGTAGTGGAGGCCAAGTCCGAGGGTATATATTTAAGGCAGAGGTTGATAGTCTCCTGATCGGTCAGGGCATCAAAGGTTATGGCTAGAAGGCAGATGTATGGGGTTGAGTGGATTCAAGGGTCAGCCATGATGGAATGGCGGAGCTAAATCAAAAGGCTGAATTCTGCTCCAAGTCATATGGTCTGGTGAATGACACAACCTGATTTTTTTTTAAGAATCATGAAAACATTTTTTGGAGACAGCAGTAGATAATGTAGATAATGTGAGGCTGAAGGAAAAAGTAGTACAATTCTGGAAACGCAGAGCAAGCAGGTAATTGGTAACGTTGCAGTTTCGAGACCATTGGTACTGATCTTTATATCAGTTTTCAGATTCACTGACCTTCGCTGCACCAGAGATAGTTAAGCAGAATACTAATGTGAATGCTTTCACATCGGAATGAGTTTGAAATGTTGAACCGGTTGGGTTTCATTTTCGCAGAGTGACCACTCACTGGAATGTGGAATGTGCAAGGCCAGACAGCCGCTTACACCAGACCCTGGTGAAACTCCTGGTGTGGAATACAGAGAACAAAAACTGGGATCTCACCCTGGATTTGCTCAGTGATTTGTGATTAGCCACGTCAAACAACCATGCTACTGTCGATGAATAAATAGTTAGTCTAATTTTTCCGACCAGTCACAGCACCTCTTTCACTCATCCATACCTCCTCACTGCCGTTCTGTTTCATTGAAACAGAGAAAGTCAACAGCACAATACAGGCCCTTCGGCCCACAAAGCTGTGTCGAATATGTCCTTACTTTGGAAATCACCTAGGGTTACCCAAACCCTCTATTTTTATCAGCTCCATGTACCTATCTAGGAGCCTCTTAAATGACCCTGTCATATCCACCTCCACCACCGTCACCAGCAGCCCAGTCCACGCCCTCACGACTCTCTGACATCTCCTCTGTAGCTACTTCCAAGCACTTTAAAATTGTGCTCTCTCATGTTAGCCATTTCTGCCCTGGGGAAGAAACCTGTGACTATCCACACGATCAATGCTTCTCATCATCTTGTACACCTCTATCAGGCCGCCTCTCATCCTCCGACGCTCCAAGGAGAAAAGGCCGAGCTCACTCAACCTGTTCTCATCAGGCACGGTCCCGAGTTCAGACAACTGTCAGGGTCAGGTCCGGTCCGGAAACCGCGTTCCGGGTCTCGATCCGGTCCGAGTGCTACGGTCTTACAGCTGTCCCTCCCGGCCCCTTTGAGCCTGTTAAGATCATCCTGGATCAAGGAGGCACACCTGTGGTCAATTCATCTGCAGGTGTTTATAAGGGGCCGTGGGACAGCGGCTGGGCGGGTGGTCGTTTTGTTCTGCATCCTGTTCGCTCTGAAGCTGGTTGAACCTGGTTCGTCTACTCCAAAGTCGGTTTAACCTACTTTACACCTGGTTTGTTTGCTCTGAATCCCGCTCCGTATCCTGCCTTTTGCCTGTTTTTCAACCGGCTCTCTATTCTGCTCTGCAACCCACTCTGTAACTGTTTTACCCGGTTTTCCTGCTCATCTTGGGTGCGCTGGCCCCGCCGTCCCGTCTTGTTCGTCTTGCCTGCGCTTCCGGTTGCCTTCACCAATGTACCCGGTGGATCACCCGGAGTTCTGCTGCTCATCCTGGACCCAGCTTCCTTCTGATAACTTCCTCCGTCGGGCGGGTCCGCCCGGACTGCCGCTGCACGGTGGGGGTTCTGCCCCCTCCTACCCGTTGCTTCTGTCGGGCGGGTCCGGCCGGACAGCCGCTGCCCGGCGAGGGTTCTGCCCCCTCCTACCCGTTGCTTCCGTCGGGTGGGTCTGGCCGGACAGCCGCTGCCCGGCGGAGGTTCTACCTTTTCCACCTATTGCTCCCTAAGGGTTGTGCGCCGCACCTGCCCAGGTGTCCATGACTGGCCCAGGCCTCTGTGTTCCTGCATGGGAGGCGGCCCTGCCCGGGATCCCTGCGGCCCGCCATGAGGAATCTGCCCTGCCTCGTCTGAACTCTGGGATCCTTCTGCCCACCCTGCCTGCCGCGAACTGTGGGATCTGCCTGCCTGCCTGCCTCGTCTGAACTCTTGGATTTTGGTGCATTTGGGTCTATCCGGCCCCCGTTTCTGACAACAGCATCCTTGTAAATCTCCTCTCACCCTTTCTATGATTTCCACATGCTTTCTTCTACATCTCTCTCTTCCAACCCCTGCACTTGCCTCATTCTGTTCCCCACACATCAACATCACTCATCCTTTCCCACCAACCCTCGTGCTCTCCCCACACTCGAAACCACTTCTGGCTGAAACCCGTTTCCCTCACCCCTCCCTCATTGATTACATTCTCACTCACATTATTACCCAACGCATTGAGAGTAGTCTGGAAAAGCAAGGCGTCAAAGCTGTAAATAATTAAACGACTTACTTAACTATAGCAAGATACGGTACACTCGATCGAGCTCAGAACATAGAATATTACAGCACAGGACACGAGGTTCTGATAGGCTTTCAACTAATGTAAGTTCGATCTAACACATTCCCGCCCCCCCCCCCCGCTTCTGAATCAGAATCAAAGGTTTCAAAGGTACATTTAAAGAATCAGAACCAGATTTAATAACACAGAAATACTTCATGAAATTGTTAACGTTGTAGTAGCAGAACAATAAAATAAAGGATAAATAAATGTAGAGAAAACAAAACTGAGATACAGGTGGCAGCGGGGAGAGAAGCTGTTCCTGAATCGCTGAGCCTGAGCTTTCAGGCTTCTGTATCTCCTTCCCGATGGTAACACTGTGTAGAGGGCTCGTCCTGTTAGTGGGCAATGTTAATGATGGACGCCACTGTGACAAGAATCATCCCTTGTACCAATGATCAATGAGATACAGAGAATCTGTATTTAACAACAATTATCTTTTATTACTTCTACTAAAATCACGTAGGTTTACACACTATCTTCCTGTGTGCACCCAAATGGAAACGCTGTCACTCCATGAACAGTCATTGAAGGGAAAAGGTATTATCCGGGAAAAGAGTCTACGCTGGCAAGGCATTCCATAGAAATGTAGAAAACAGAGAATATCTACAGCACAATACCGGGCCGTCGGCCCACAAAGTTGTGCCGAACATATCCCTACCTTAGGAATGACTAGGCTTACCTATAGCCCTCTATATTTCTAAGCTCCATGCACCGATCCAATCGTCTCTTAAAAAGACCCAATCGTATCCGCCTCCAACAATGTTGCTGGCAGCCTGTTCCACGCACTCACCACTCTTAGTAAAAAAAACTTACCCCTGACATCTCCTCTGTACCGACTTCCCAGCACCTTCAACCTGTGTGCTCTTGTTACAACCATTTCAGCCCTGGGAAAAGGCCTTTGAATCTCCACACGATCAATGCCTCTCATCATCTTCCGATCCTCATGTTCCCGATCTCCACGTGTCCGTGTGGTCCTACTTTTCGACAATGGTTGATCTCTGGCCGCTGGAGAGGTATCACCCCGGCATATTTGAAGCTCTGGGATCTTATATTGTTCCTCATCAATTGAACCATTGGATCCCCAAACCATTGGCTCAAGGTCACCTGACCTACCTGGATCACATGGTTACTGATCATTGTTCAGAGCTACAACCAACATATTGTATATGACTCTGCCCACCCCAGCCTTGTGTATTCGTCTCTTTACACCCTGACTGGTCCAAACCAGTTAAATGAGGCAACCCAGACAGAGGGTAACGGGACTGCAGATTGCTTCTTTGATATGCCTGGCATTTTACATAACAAGTAACTGAGCGTTGTCTTTGGTTTATTGCTCTGATTAGATTGTCCCAGAGTCAGGAATCAGTTCAGAGTCCACGCCCTTCACATAACAAATGGCGACTAGTTTGAGAATGGTCTCAGGTTTAGCAGATCATTACCTGAAGCTCCCTGAATCCACATTCAGTTACTCTGATTAAATTATTCCAGTGCAAGAATAAGTTCGTGATCCACAAAATGGGGGAAACTGAGAGAGCTGGTTTGTCTGCATCCCTGTCCTTGATCGGACTGTAATTTCTTCTGGCCAACAGTGCTTTATCAACCATTCAATCTGACACGACTGTATCTTTCTCGGGTCTGCTGTCGTCTGAATGCACCAGGGTGGATGATGGAGGTCTTGCAGAGATGCCGAGTGCTGTAGGGGTCGAAAGGGTTTACACAAATGCCGTGTGATGTAGGGGTTGGAACGGTGTTGTTACATGCCCCGTAGCAGGTTAAAAGAACCAACAGAAATGGAACACACCTGGAGTCTGATATTGCTACAAACAAAACTGTTTATTAGTATCTACGTAATATAGCAATATAAAACCAGATAAATCAAACAGGTTACCTGAGTTTATGCATATATAAGTTTGTAAATATAAAAGCCCAAACTTCTTCAAGCTAAGGTGATAAATGATACAGTCTTACGATGGTATAGGAATGATGTCAGTTTAGTTCGTGATTTTAATTTCAGTAGAATTCAGGAGAGAGAGAGAGCGAGAGGTGATTTGTTTTCCAAGTAAGCCGATGCCGTCGATCTTTCCGTTGTGCTCCGAAGTCCTGTTAACGTTACCGACTGTGACCACACAAAAGGGTACAGTCTTCAACCGGAAAAGCTATCAACCCAGTCAAGGGTTAAAAACATCGATAACATTCCACCGATCACCCCCGTACCACACTGCGAGCAAACCCCACCCTCTCGTGGGCAGTGAAAGCTCATCCAGTGTCTATTTCTTCTGTATTTCTTTCCATGTCCTCCGTGTGTCTGTGTGTCTTTGAGAATGGAATTAAAGGCAGAGGTGATACTTTGCAGAGTCAACCGAGGGCCGCATATCAGTACGAGTTCCACAACGGAAACAGAGTGATGAGACTTTCTCCAATAACCAGAATCGGCATGGAGCAATGCACTGCAGGAGCAGAAGGAAGTGTGATTGACAGGTGAGCTTGAACACATCCAATGTTCTGGACAAACATATAGTGACCGTAACTTAAGAAAACAGATTGAGGGAATTCTGCGTTTTGGAGCGACGGAGGATGAGAGGTGACCTGATAGAGGTGTACAGGGTGATGTCAGTCATTAATCGTGTGGATAGTCAGAGGCTTTTTCCCAGGTCTGAAATGGCTGCCACAAGAGGATACAAGATTATGGTGCTTGGGAGTAGGAACAGATGAAATGTCAGGGGTAAGTTTTCTACGCAGAGAGTGGTGAGTGCGTGGAATCGGCTGCCAGCAACGATGGTGGAGGCGGACACGATAGCGTCTTTTAAGAGGCTTTTGGATAGGTACATGGAGCAGAGAAATATATGGGCTATGTCTAAACTTAGTAATTTCTAAGGTAGGGGCATGTTCGGCACAACTTTATAGGCCGAAGGGCCTATGCTGTGCCGTAGGTTTTCTATGTTTCTATGTTTGTATGAAAGACAATACACCTGAAAGCAAATCAGGAGAAAAACAGACAACTTCGTGGCAAATAATAGAACAGCCTGAACACCTGCGGAGTGGTCACAGATTTTACTTGTCACTTTTGTTCAAACTAAGAAAGGATGGCGAAATGCTGGTAGAATTGTGGCTGGTTTGAGAATATCTTTAAAGTTAAATCGACTGCATTGCAGGGCACGGGTATGGGCTGTACAAGTCATTCACTGGAAGAGGTAAGGGTCATGACAAACGGCCCATGAGTACGTTGGAAGACATTTTGCTTCAAATTGTTCACAGCCGCCGCTAATTTCCCGAGGACTCGTTCCCTTTTTGACCACAGGTCTCTGGAATATCGCTGTGGATCTTTTGAATTGTTTGGACGAATATAAGTGCAGTGCTATTCTAATACATGTCAGCTGTCGTTGTTTATTCCACCACTCACACCGCCCGGAATGACTGGAACAAACGAAAGAAAAGAATGAACGAATATTCCCCTTTAATAAACAAGTGTTCTCCATTTCACCTGCCAGAACAAACTCCTTCCCTCAATTTCAGAAGCGAAACTGCTCCGTCAAATGTCACAAAATAAATCGACTTCAATATGCATGCCAACTTTAAAAGCAACACACTTCAATAAAAACAAGATAAATTACAAAAAAGAAAGAAATTAAAAAAGCAAGACGGATATTAAAAAAATCATATTTAAATACTTGAAGCCAGGTATCATGGAAAATAACATGGAAAATTCACATCATGTTTTGTTTTAAAGTAAATAGATAGGCAATATCCCTTGAGGAGCCGAATTAATGTCACGGGGGCAGTCAGTAAAAACAGTTTAACGCAAGTGTTTGTGCAGTTGGTTGTCACTAATGTCCCTGACGTGACAGCCGCACTAATTGACTCAGTGGAATTGCTCTCACCTCAATAAATTTCTGTCTGCGAAACCGATCACCAGTTAATCTGAGCAGCTAAAACGCTCCGCACAACAGAACGCTTCTTCTGACGGAATATGGGATATCCGGCGATTTACTACATCGCGGCCATTTTCTATCCCACACTTGTGGCGGTTGGTGTCCCCGGTAAGATGCCGGAGCTGGTCACTTTATGTATGGTGCCGTCGTTACTCTGCTGCGGTATCCGCACTGTTACTGAGCATAGATGTTACCGTCGGCTGAAATGTGTTTCTGGAATGGAGGATACAGGCATCTAACGGTTTTATTGCCATTTTTCATTTTTTGATCGGAGTGTTTTCCTCTTCTGTCAATTAAGTTGGTGATATCGTCACTGTTTCACAATTACGCATCGCTCGGCTTTCTGAAGTGACGCTGTTCTCCACTTTTCCAGACCCGAGTCTCTATCAGGGCAGACACTTCTACCATATAACAACGTGGCAGCTTATTTAAATGACGGTCCCGTCAATTTTCGACACGTAAGTCTGTTCTTCTGTAAGTCATTAAATGCGATCGACTGCTCAGTGGTCCGTGAGTCGTGGAACTCGGATGCCTCGCTCTAAACTGTGGGAAGTCGCCAATCCCCTGACACTCACATCCGCCATTGTCCTCCCGCCGGAGTGCAGCGACGGAGACCGCACACACTGGATTCCCGCTTTCCACTTCCACAGACCATACCCTGCAGGAATCGGGGGGAGGGGTCATTGATCAGTTGCAGCTAAAGCATATTCTGCATAGCATCGTTATAATGGATGTTCAGTAAGTTGCAACTGACGATATTTATTTTTTATTCAAATTTCTTGCAGTTAACTTAACTGCGATTGTGATCCTATCTCGGGGAAAATGCGGACTCTCCAAATGCATCACCCGTTACCTGGTTGGAATGGCAACAGCGGATCTGATGGTGGTTATCGTTGTTGCTTTAGTGGAACAGACCAACTATATCTACATTTATTCCAGATCCCTGCTCATCACTCCTGTATGCGCTCTGACACTTGTATTTCGGGTGGTAACGAGGGACTGTTCTGTTTGGTTTACGGTCAGTTTTACCTTCGATCGCTTCATCGCAATATGTTGCCGAAAGCTGCGGGACCGATACTGCACCGAGAGAACAGCAACGGTGGTCATCGTGACCGTTGTTATAGTGAGCTGTGGGAAATGTGCCCCATTATACTTTGTCATTGAACCTTACGCCATCATTGACAACAGACCGTGGCGTTGCGCCCACACACAGGAATACGCTACTTCAGACGTGTGGAGAGGATACGAATTACTGGACAGTATTTTAACACCATTGCTGCCAATCGGATTAATCCTGTTGTTTAACGGGTTCACTGTAAGACATATCGTTGTGGCAAATAGACTCCGCAGAAGGCTTCGACACAACAACGACAATCAAAAAGATGCCGAAGTGGAAAACCGCAGGAAATCGATGATTTTGCTGTTTTCTATATCAGCTAATTTCATATTATTTTGGATTCCCCATGTAGCCCGTTCTCTAAAATGGCAAGTGGAAAACTATTTTTACGAGAGCAGATATTTGAGTTCCCCGGTATACATCCTGCAGCAATTTGGGTTCATGTTGCAAATACTCAGCATGTGCACCAATACTTGTATCTATGCACTGACGCAAAGGAAATTCAGAGAAGAGTTGAGGAATGGAATAACTTATGTGTTTACACTGAATGGACATCTGTGTAGATAACGCCCGTGTCTAATGGTAAGTCAGCGGAGTTTTCAAATAAAGCAGTTTTACAATGAACAGGTTTGGCAAATATGTCATTAATTCAAACAATCATATACCTGGTCATCCGGAAATTGCTGAAATGGCGGAAGATTGTTTGCTTCATACGGTTCAGGTAGGTAGCAATATAAATGCTCAAAGCTGCTGGCGTGATTGTTACACTGATTGAAGAATGTTCCAAAATATCACAGACACTCGACTGTCACAAGGACAGGGATGGCTTCAGGACTTTCCGGGTTTTAGATGTTGAAGAATGGACAGGGTCGGGTAACAGAGTGTAAAGGGAGTCCGATGAGAAACCAGGGATAGTATCGCAGACCGAGAAAGGGAGGACAACGTGGAGCGTTCGTTTGTTAATAGACTGGGAGACGAGCACAGAGACATGAAGTGCGCGATCACCCCATTTAGAGCATTCTGTATAGCTGCCGACCTGTTTACCCCAAAAGAAAATCAAAATCTGCAAACGATAACGGTGAGGAACCGATCGGGAAGCGGATCTTGGACATGTGCAATGTTATTGTCACGGGTAAGTGAAATTTCCACAATATTCAGTGGCACCTTCCCTGGGTAAAAGGTCTGGCATAATCTCTCAGTTGTGTGCCGGAAGGTTTCATGTCAATATACAAAGAAAAATAGTCGAGCGAACAGTCCATACCGGATCTAATATTAGAAAAGGAGACGGATCAGGTGAAAGATCTCTCCGCGGGTCAGCATGTCAGAACGACAGGGCAGAGCTCCCCGACATTTACCGTACACTGGGATATGACCAGGGAGCATGAGATGTATTGAAATGGAGATCTGCGATGTGTGGTGCCAACTGGCCAGAACGTGGAATGGTAAATAAGGAAATGATGTACTGAAGGAAATGCACAACAGATATGTGGAGATTATTCAGAAAACAGTTACATGGGTTCAGTATAGGCTTGTCTGATTGAGCCAGGCAAAGTCAAAGTCAACCTTGCTGACAAGAAATATGGAACAGCTCGTCAAGAGGAAGAAAGGAAGATATTTGAGGTTTAGGAAGAAAGGATCACATAGGGTCATGGCGAGTCACAATGTAGACAGAAAAGAATTTAACAATGAACTTCAAAATTCGAACGCGAGTAAAATGCACTAAGATAAGTGAAGAACAGCAGGAGACCTGAGAGAGTGTGGGCAGATCAGAGGTAAAATAGGAAAACCAGTGTCTGGAGTACAAGGGGGCGGTGAAGCTCCTCACTGAATACAATGATCAATGTGAACACAGCGAAAAAAAGACAGATATGTTCGAACAGGCCAATGCTGAAAAGAGGATGCGATAGAAACTTGGAAAATATTATGATAGATGATTCCCCGATACCGGAAGGGATATAGTACAGGTGATAGATGATTCCCCGATACCGGAAGGGATATAGTACAGGTGATAGATGACTCCCCGATACCGTAAGGGACATACTCCAGGTAATTTTGGAAAGCGAGCTCAGATATTGTTGAGCTTTTGGACGGGATGTTTGTTTCTTCGCTGGCCATGGAAGTAGAGCTAGATGATTGGAGGGTGGAATTTTTTTTTTCATTTGTTGACGAAAAATAATAGGGATACTTCTTGGAATTGTTGAACAGGGAGCCTTACATCAGTAGTGAGTAACCGACTGGGGGGGATTATTGAAGAAGGAATTTATGAGTATTCGGAGAAACGTAGTCTGGTTAAGGACAGACAACCTGGCATGTTGACCTTTAGGAGCCAGATTTAATTATTTGAAAAAATGAAAATGAAACAAAGAGAAGAAAAAGATCTGTCGATGTGAGTGCATTAATTATGGTCAAGTATTTGATCAGTTCCCCAAAGTGGAGTCATTCAGAAAGTCAGAGGGAAACCTGGCTGCGTAGAATCAAAGTTGGCTTACAAACAGAAGGCAGATGATATAGTGGATAGAGTGAATTCTCGCTGGAAGACAGCGACCAGCCGTGTTCCGCATGGAGAGTCGAAATTTCGTTGCACTTTATAACTTTATTTCGAGTTGGCAGTTAAACTGCTGAAATAGGGCTGAGGGAAATAATGGATTTAATCTGAACACAGAGCAGCAGCTGGATAATTTATGGAATTAAGACTGACGGCATAAGCAAATCGCTGACCGATTGACTGCACCGCCACTTTGACTGAACTGACCTGTCAATTACATATTACAGGGCAAATGCTACATTGACTTCAAAGCATCTTTTCCAGTGGAGACTTAAGACTTAAAACCAGCATTTCAAAGTGTTCAGCAACAGCTTTTGCTGCTCATTAAAACAACCATCCTTCCAAAATGCCAATTCCAAATTCCCAATTTAAGTACACACCAATTTATCCCAATATCAATTTACCCCTGAATCGTGGTTTTATCGTATCGAGTGTAGATACGCTCATATTTCGATCTATTTAACCCTGAATCCACTTGGCCGGTGTAGAATACGTGTCTCCCTCTGAAATCATTAATAAATGAAACACACAAAACTACACAAACTAAAAACGCAGCGAGAGCAAAACAAATATCTGGTCTCACACTTGTCTTCCTTCAAAACAATCGCAGACTGTTAGGGATGCAGAATAAACATCTTCCAAAGTTTCCATCTTCTCATGCAATAACCATCAAAATTACTCATTCTCCATGCTTCAGTGTGTGCAAGGACAGAGGGATCGAACAGTATCAACGACTTTCTAGATTGATCGGTGCTGTGAGACACTAAGGTTCTAATCCAGGCATACAGTCGGACAGCCATAGGAAACTACGGCACAGTAACAGGGTCTCCAGCCCTTCCAGTCAGTGAGGAATTATTTAAACGGCCTACTGCCATAGACTTCACCCGGACGGTGGTCATCTCCTTCGTGAACTTTTCCAATCAGCTCTTAAACGTTAACATCGGAATCTCAATTACCATTTGTGTTGGCCACACTGTCTACACTCTGACCATCTTCTGAGTGAAGAGGTTTTCACTCATGTTTCCCTTAAACATTTCACATTTCACCCTTCACCTATGATTTTCAGTTGTATTATCGCCCAACATCAGTACAGAAAGCCCGCTTGCATTTATGCTCTCTATACGCCTCATAATGTTGTCTACCTCTATCAAATCTCCTCTCAGTCTTCTACCCGCTCGGGAATAACATGCTGACATATGTAATCTTTCCTTTTATCTAAAAACATTCAGTCCTTCACGGCAATAGCCGTGTATTTTTTTCTGCATTATTTTAATCTTATTTTAACCTTTCTTGCACACAATATTCCAAATTAGACCCCTATAAAGCCTGAAACAACAGCAACGTGAAATCCCAACTCCTGTACTCATTACCTTGCTCTGTGAAGGCCGAAGTGCAAAAAGTTTTTTTTTTTTTTTACGACCCTGTCTAACTGTGGTGCAACATTCATTGAAATATGAACCTGCATTCCCAGATTCGTTTGTTCTATCGTACTCCTCAGTGCCCTATTTCTCATTGTGTCAGACCAACCCTGGCTGGTCCTCCCAAAGTCTAATCTCAAATCTCTAATCTCAAAGTCAAATATCTAACACTTGTCTGCGTCAATTCCGATGTTTTTTTAAGCCCATTGTTCCAACTGCTCCAGATCCCGTTTCCGGTACTATGCTCTGGTACTCTTCCTCGATGTCAACTACACAGGTAATGCTGCTGTCATCGGCAGTTTGCTGATCCAGTTAACGACATCATTATCCAGATCGTTAATTTAGATGACAAACAACAAACAACGATGACAGCAACGATCCGTGCGGCACTCCACTCGTCACAGGTCCCCAATCAGAGAGACAACCATTTATTACCACACTCTGGATTCCCCAACGTAGTCAATGGCGTCTTCAATTTAATAGTTCATCCTGAAAGCCAAGCGACTGAACCTTCTCAAGTAGCCTCTCGTACGGAACCTTGAAACCTTGAGACATTCTTTGCTGAAGTCCCTGTTAGATGACATTCACTGCCTTGCCTTCCACACCATTCCAAGTAACTACCTCGTAAAGTTCTGCGAGATGGGTCAGACATGATCTGCTACGCACGGGCCTATACCGACTATTGCTAATTGTCCTGACACTTCCAAATACTTCCCTTCATACCCCATGACCAGCGTAGACTGAACACCGAGGGTAATTCATCATTACATAATACTTGGCTAGTCCCTTGCAAGCAAAGCTATCGAGATAAATCCAGCGGTCGGTACTGTCATTCATGGCCTATTGTTTTTTTAAATTCTCCTGCACTTTATTATCCGACGCGTTGAGAACACTCTGGAAAAGCAAGGAGCTGTAGCTTTAAATAATTAATCGATTCACTGAACTACAGCAAGATACGGTAGCTCGATGGAGCACAGAACATGAGGTTCTGAAAGGCTTTAAACTAATGTAAGTTCGATCCAACACATCCCCCTGCATTTGAATCAGAATCAAAGGTTTCAAAGGTACATTTAAAGAAACAGAACCAGATTTAATATCACAGACATACGTCGCAAAATTGTTAACTTTCTGGTAGCAGTACAATGAAATACAGGATAAATAAACATAGAGAAAGCAAAACCGAGATACACGTGGCAGCGGGGAAAAAGCTGTTCCTGAATCGTTGAGCATGAGCTTTCAGGCTTCTGTATCTCCTTCCCGATGGTAACACTGTGTAGAGGGCACGTCCTGTTAGTGGGCAATGCTAATGATGGACGCCACTGTGAGAAGATTCATCCGTTGTAACAACGAATAATGAGATACAGAGAATCTGTATTTACCAACAAGTATCTTTTATAATTTCTACTAAAAGCACGTAGATTTACACACTCTCTTCCTGTGTGCACCCTACTGGAAACCCGAACACTCCATGAACAGTCAATGAAGAGAAAAGGAGTTATCCGGGAAAACAGTCTACACTGGCAAGGTATTCCATAGAAACATTGAGAACATAGACAATCTACAGCGCAATACAGGGCCTTCTTCCCACAAAGTTGTGCAGAACATGTCCCTGCCTTCGAAATGACTAGGCCTACCTATTGCCCTCTTTTCTAAGCTTTTCTAAGCTTCATGTACCTATCCAAAAGTCTCTTAAAAAGACCCAAGCGTATCCGCCTCCACCACTGTTGCCGGCAGCCAATTCAGCCCTGGGAAACAGCCTCTGAATATCCACACGGTCAATGCCTCTCATCATATTCCGATTCCCATCTTCCCGATCTCCACATGTCCGAGTTGTCTTACCTTTCGGAAATCGTTGGTCATTGGCCGCTGGAGAGTTATCACCCCTGCATATCTGAAGCTCCGGAATCTTATAGGAATATAGGATAGCAAGGAAGCAGCTTAAGAATGGGCTGAGAAGAGCAGGAAGGGGGCATGAGAATGCTTTGGTGAGCAGGGTAAAGGAAAACCCCAAGGATATCTTCAATTATGTGAAGAGCAAAAGGATGATAGGAGTGAAGTTAGGACCGATCAGAGATAAAGTGGGAAGATTTGACTGGAGGCAGTGGAAGGGAGTGAGGTCCTCAATGAATACTTCTCTTCGGTATTCCCCACTGAGAGGGAACGATGACGGTGAGGACAATCGGAGTGAGTTTGATGTTCTGGAGCATGTTAAAATTAAGGGAGAGGAGGTGTTGGAGTTTTTAAAATACATTAGGAGGAATATGTCCCCGGTGCCTGACAGAATATTCCCCATGAATATTCCCCTTGCTCCATGAGGCAAGGGAAGAGATTGCTGAACCTCTGGCTAGAATCTTTATGTCCTCGTTATCCACGGGAATGGTACCAGAGGATTGGAGGGAGGCGAATGTTGTCCCCTTGTTCAAAAAAGGTAGTAGGGATAGTCAAGGTAATTATAGACCAGTGATTCTTACGTCTGTGGTGGGAAAGCTGTTTGAAAAGATTCTTCGAGTTAGGATCTATACGTATTTAGAGAATCATTGTCTGATCAGGGACAGTCAGCATGGCTCTGTGGAGTGCAGATCGTGCCTAACAAGCCTGATAGAGTTTTTTGAGGAGGTGACCAGGCATATAGATGAGGGTTGTGCAGTGGATGTGATCTACATGGATTTTAGTAAGGCATTTGACAAGGTTCCACATGGTAGGCTTATTCAGAAAGTACGAAGGCATGGAATCCATGGAGGTTTGACCAGGCGGATTCAGAATTGGCTTGCCTGCAGAAGGCAGAGGGTCGTGGTCGAGGGAGTACATTCAGATTTGAGGGTTGTGATTAGTGGATTCCCACAAGGATCTGTTCAGGGCCTCTACATTTTGTGATTCTTATTAACGACCTAGATGTGGGGCTAGAAGGGCGGTTTGGCAAGTTTGCAGACGACACAAAGGTTGGTGGTGTTGTTGATAGTGTAGAGGATTATTGAAGATTGAAGAGAGACATTGATAGGGCTGTGAGCTGGTACACTTTGGAAGGACAAACTCCAAGGCAGAGTACAAAGTAAATGGCAGGATATTTGGTAGAGCGGAAGAGCAGAGGGAGTTGGGGGAGCATGTCGACAGATCCCTGAAAGTAGGATAGTTAAGAAAGCTTATGGGGTGTAGCTTTCATAAGTCGAGGGATAGAGTTTAAGAGTCGCGATGTAATGATGTAGCTGTTTAAAACTTCAGTTAGGACACACTTAGAGTACTGTGTCTAGTTCTGGTCGTCTCACTATAGGAAGGGTGTGGAAGCATTGGAAAGCGTACAGAGGAGATTTACCACGATCCTGGTCAGTACAAGAAGACATGGCTTTAAGGTAAGGGGAGGGAAATTTAAGGGGGATATTAGAGGAAGGTTTTTCACTCAGAGAGCGATTGGTGCATGGAAATGGAGCACTGCCTGAGTCAGTGATGGAGGCACTAGTGATGTTTTTGTGACTACTAGACACGTATATTGAGGAACTTAATGTGGGGCGGGAGTGTTAGTTGTTATGTGGGAAGCAGTGTTTGAGTGTCGGAAAAACTCTGTGGGCCGGAGGGGCTGTAATGTGTAATTCTATGTTTTATGTTCTATATATAATACAGTAATAGAAAAACAGATAAATCCAACAGGTTAGCAGAGTTTCTGCAGATATAAGTGTGTAAATATAAAACCCCAAACTTCCTCAAGCCTAGGTGGTAAATGATACAGTTTTACGATGGTATAGGAATGACGTCAGTTCAGTTCGTTATATGAAATTGAGTAGAATTGATGAGAGAGAGAGGTGATTTGTTTTCCAAGTAAGCCGATGCCGTCGAACCTTTCGTTGTCCTCCGAAGTCCTGTTAAATTTACCGACTGTGACCACACAAAAGGGTACCGTCTTCCCGCGGTAAAGCTATCAACCCAGTCCAAGTTTAAACACACGGATAGAATTCCACTGGTCACCCCTTTTCCACACTGTGAGCAAAACCCACCCTTTAGAGGGCAGTGAAATCTCATCCAGTGTCTATTTCTTCCTTATTTCCGTCCGTGACATCTATGTGTCGGTGTGAAAAGCCAGATGACCTTGTATGTATCCCAAACATGCTGAACGGCAGCTGTATATTATATAGCTCCGCCCTTCCGTAACCATGGAGACTCACGAGCTGTTCGGTGCTCTCTCTCTCTCTCTCTCTCCCTCTCCCTCTCTCTCTCTCTCTCTCTCTCTCTCTCTCTCTCTCTCTCTCTCTCTCTCTCTCTCTCGCTCTCTCTCCCTCTCTCTCTCTCTCTCTGAATCAGTGTACACCCACTCTCCCCCTTTTTAGTAAACACATCCATATTGAATAACGCTTGGCATCTTGTCACACCTCCCTCCTGTTGGGAAAAAATTTTGATCAGCGAGCAAAATTGTTGTCAACCTTATGATTACAAAATATGAAGCAATACAGACATGATTAACATATAGCAGACTAGAGAAGTGTATAAAAAATATTTTCTATTTCGTTCTTAAACTTAACATCCAGACAGTCAATCCACCATGTCATTGTCTTTGCCTTTCACATACATTGTTAGAAAACCAGATTCCTGCAAAACCAAAACCCCGTTGTCTTCAAAGTGGCGTTTGATCACACATTTTCTCATTTTCACTTCACTACAGAATATTTAACCATCACGTGATCAGCCCCAACAGGGCTTTCACGTTCCGCTTGAAATTTAGCCTGAACAGTAGCTAACTCCTCACTCGTGTTTTCTAAACTAAGCCCATTCGCTGAACTTCCAAAGAAGTCCTTTATTCCAAACAAGTCAGTAATTCAATCTCCAAGATCTTTAGTTCTATATGTTTCCATAAGAACCCCTGCCGATGGCCTCGCATGGTCAAAACAACGCTTCTCTTTGTTTTGAGAGGTCTCTGAGGCCTGTCTCTCCAATTCCCAAACTTGAACAACATCACCGGTTGTTTATCTTTAAATTCAAAAACATAGTTAAACGAACCTACGTGTACTGTCTCAGCATCTGAGAGAGCTGTTTCTGTCAGCAAGGTCAAAGGTCTTCAAAATCTAGACTTCACAGGTACTTTATTCAAAAATCCAGAGACAGCACCCTTCTCAATAACTTCAATAACATTCACCTCACCAGTTTTCATCTCATCACCAACATTTAGAACACTGTCCAACTCAGCTGACTGAGAATCCGCAACTTCCACTGCTACCAAGGTTAACCCCTTATTCACTGAACCAAGTTCAGCTGACACAAAAGGACTGTATTCCTTTTCAACCGACTCAGACACCTCAGGCCTTAACTGACTTCCAACAGAAGGCGCAATACCCTGTAAATTCACAGGTGCTTCAAGAACCTGAACACGGGCAATCGGGCAAGCTGCCACTTCTACGTTTTCATTACTAGCCCCAATTTCAAATTCCAGTTCATCCTGTTTACCCCAGCTACACTCTTCGAGGCTCTCATTCAGGAAAAACTTAACCTCATGGGTTAAAGCAAACTATTCTGCTGCCTAATCAGACCCTGAAGAGGGTCTCAGCAACTTTCTCATCCTACCCCTTTAATTTTTCTAACCGAAGCTGAACTTCAGCCTTAGTAGGTTTACTTTAAACAACATTTCCCACATATTCTCTTCAAACGTTCCCTTGGATTTCTAATGCTTTGCTATTAACGCTTGTATTATGTATATCCTCATTCTAGTGCTCATCTTAAGTTTTAGCTCATGAGTAATTCACAACTGCATATTTCTCTTAGCATCATCTCATAATTCAGGGGATGGCCCCACCGCAACCTACCAACCTGAATCTCCATTGCTGCGGATTTTCCACGAAAGAAAATGTAAAGAGATATTCCCATTCATGGTAAACCACTAATCACTCAATTAAGACTCCAACAAAATAAGAATTGCTCCAAGCTATTATTTCCTATATCCCGGACGAGCCCCCAATTTTATATACCCGTAACGAGTTAAAATAGCCATCAGAAATGGAACACACTGGAGTCTGGCTTTAGTACATAGAACATAGAACAGTACATCACAGTTCAGGATTTTTGGATCACAATGTTGTGCCGACCATTAAACCCGGCCTCCCACTTTAAATTGTAACACCAGATCACTCTGGTCTCCCACATCTTTGTTCAAACAGATAATTGATGGATAAATAGTGGTAGAATTGTTGCAGGTTTGAGAATATCTTCAAAGCTAAACAGACTGCAACGCAAGTAACGGGTATGGGATGGTCAGGTCATTCACTGGCTGAGGTCAGCGTCCTGCCAAGCGGCCCGTGTCTGCGCTGGAAAACATTGTTCTTCAAACTTTCCACAGCCCTCGCTAATTTCCCGAGGACACGCTCTCCTTTTGATCACAGGTCACTGGAATATCGTTGTGGATCCTTTACAGTGTTTGGAGAAATATGTGCAGTGTATTTTATTGTAACACATGTCAGCTGTCACTCTGATTTCCATCACTCACACCGCCCGGAATGACTGGAACGAACGTAATTAATGGACGAATATTCCCCTTCAATAAAGAAGTGTTCTCCATTTCACCTGTCTGACTAAACTCCTTCTCTCAACTTCAGAAGCAAATGTGCTCCATTGAATGTTAGAACAGAAATCAACTTAATTATGAACGCCTATGTTTGAAATAATACTATTAGATAAAAGGTCCTGTTTAAATTGCTGAGGCCAGGGGTCAGGGAAATTAAACTGGCAACATTAACGTCATATTTTTGCATTAATGGAAACAGATTGCAATATCCCTTGAGGAGTCAAACACATGACACAATGATTAGGTGAGTACAAACAATTTAATGTAAGTGTTTGTTCATTTGGTTGTCACTAATGTCCCTGACGTGATAGCCACGCTAATTGCCTCAGTGGAATTGCTCTCACCTCAATAAGAGTCTGCTAAACCGATCTCCAGTTCATCTGAGCATCTGAAACGTTCCACACAACTGAAAGCTGCTTCTGACGGAATATGGGATATGCGGCGATTTACTACATTGCGGCCATTTTCTATCCCACACTTGTAGCGGTTGGTGTCCCCGGTAGGATGCCGGAGCTCGTTACTTTATGTACGGTGCCGTCGTTACTCTGCTGCGGTATCCGCACTGTTACTGAGCAGAGATGCTACCGTCGGTTGAAACGTGTTTCTGGAATGGAGGATTCAGGCAACTGATTGTATTTTTTTTTCATTTTTGTACTTTGGTCGAAGTGATTTTTCTGTTGTCAATTACGTGTGTGCCGATATTGACTTTGTTTTATAATTTCACCTCGCTAAGCTTTCTGAAGTGATGCTGGTCTCTGCTTTTCTAGGTCCGAGTCTCTATCAGTGCAGACACTTCGACCTGAAAACAACGTGGCAGCCTAATTAAATGACGGTCCAGTCTATTTCCGACATGTAGATCTGTTCTGACATTAGTTAGTAAATGATAAATTGTGTTTTGTTCTTTTGATTCCACATCGTCACCGCTGCAAACAATCTCTTCAACTGCTTCGCCCCTTATAAATGAAATGCTGTTGTTTACTGGGACGATGGTCCGTTCACCAGTACGTGAGCTGTGTAACTCAGAGTCTTTGCTCTGAATTGCCCAGCCGGAGACCGCACACACAGGACTCCCGCTTTCCACTTCCTAACGGATCATATCCATAGGGGAATTCAGACAGTTGCTGCTTACCATATTTCTATTTTGTTTTCAAATTTCCTGTAGTTAATTTAACGGCGATTGTGATCCTATCTCGGGGAAAATGCGGACTCTCCAAATGCATCACCCGTTACCTGGTTGGAATGGCAACAGCGGATCTGATGGTGGTTATCATTTTTGCTTTAGTGGAACAAACCAACAATATCCACATTTATTCCAGATCCCTGCTCATCACTCCTGTATGCGCACTGACTCTTGTGTTTGAGGCTGTGACGCGGGACTGTTCTGTTTGGTTCACGGTCAGTTTTACCTTCGATCGCTTCATCGCAATATGTTGCCGAAAGCTGCGGGAACGATACTGCACCGAGAGAACAGCAACGGTGGTTATAGTGACCGTGGTTATAGTGAGCTGCGGGAAATGTGTCCCGTTTTACTTTGTGATTGAACCTTACGTCATCATTGACAACATGCCGTGGCGGTGCACCGTCACATATGAATACGCTACTTCACCCGTGTGGAGAGGATACCAATTACTAGACAGTATTTTAACACCATTGTTACCAATCGGCTTAATCCTGGTGTTTAACGGGTTAACCGTAAGGTATATCGTTGTGGCAAATAGAGTCCGCAGAAAGCTTCGGCACAGCAGCGACAATCAGAAAGATGCCGAGGTGGAAAAACGCAGAAAATCGATGATTTTGTTGTTTTCTATATCAGCTAATTTCATATTATTTTGGATGCCCAGTGTAGCGCATTCTCTAAAATGGCAAGTGCAAAACTATTTTTACGAGGACAGATATTTTAATTCCCCGGTATACATCCTACAGCAATTTGGGTTCATGTTGCAAAATCTCAGCATGTGTAGCAATACTTGTATCTATACACTGACACAGAGGAAATTCAGAGAGGAGCTGAGGAATGGAATGAAGTATGTGTTTACATTAAATGGGCATCTGTGTAGATAACGCCCGCGTCTAATGACAATTCAGAGGAGTTTTCAAATAAAGCCTTTTTACAATGAACAGGTTTGGCAAATATGTCATTAATTCAAACATTCATATGCCTGGTCATCCAGAAATTGCAGATTTTGAGGAAGATTGCTGACTTCATACATTTCAGGTAGGTAGCAATACAAACGCTCAATGCTGCTGGCGTGATTGTCACTTTGGTTGAAGTATGTTCCGAACTATCACAGACACTCGACTGTCACAAGTGCAGGGTTGGCTTCAGGACTTTCCGGGTTTTAAATGTTTCAAAATAGATACGGTCGGGTAACAGTGTGTAGAGGGAGTGCCATGGGAAACCAGGGATTGTATCGCAGCTGCAGAAAGGGAGGACAACGTGTAGCGTTTGCTTATTAATTGATAGTGCGACAAACACACAAACATGAAGTTGATCACTCCATTTGGAGTATTCTATGCAGTCGCCAACCAGATCAACCATATAAGTGCAACGGGAACGTAAAGAACCGACCAGTAACCTAATATTTGACATCCGCCATGTTATTGGCACGGGTAACTGAAAATTCCAGGAAATTCTCTGGCAGCTCTAGGCATGGCATGATTTCTCAGTTGTGTCCAGGAAGGATTCATGTCATTATATGAATATATGCAGACTATCGAACGGTCCATACCGGATCTCATAATAGAAAAGGAAACGTATCAGGTGACAGATCTCTCGGTGGGTAAGCATTTCAGAGCAATAGGGCAGATCTGCCCTCTATTTACCTTGCACAGAGATAGGACCAGGGAGCATGGAATGTGTTTAACCGGGTTCTGCGATGTATAGGTTATGCTACCTGACAGGAACCTGGGAACGTGCATTGCGAAATGATGTACTCTTGGAAAAGTGAAACAGATATGTGGACATTGTATAGGGAGCAGTAACATGGGGTTCAGTAAGGGCTTGTCTCATTGTCGCAGGGCAAGGATGATAGCGTAAAGTAACCCTGGGTGACAAAAAATATTTGTAACAACTCTTCACCAGGAAGAAAGTAAGGTAATTAAGGTTTATGGAAAAAGGATCAGGCAGGGTTATGGAAGGTCACAATGCAGACAGGAGAAAATTTAATAATGGATTTAGAAAATTCAGAAGGGGACTTGAGAAGTCCTTGGCGAGTTTGCACTCTGAAGAACAGTAGGAGACTGTGTAGAGTGTGGACAGATCAGAGGTAAAAGAGGAAAACTTGTGACTGGAGTCCAAGGAGGCGGTGAAGCTCCTCACTTAATACATTGATCAATGTGAACACAACGTCAATGCTCGAACATGCCGAGGCTGAGAAAGATGATGCGCTGAAAACTTGGAAAACATTATGATAGATGATTCTCCGGTGCTGGAACGGATATTGTTCAGCTGATTTGGGAAGGGAAACGAATACATTGCTGAGATTCTGGACAGGATATTTTTCTTTTCCCTGGCCACGGAAGTAGAACTAGATGGTTAGAAGGTGGTAAATGTTATTCATTTGTTGAAGTAAGATAATAGGTATACTTGTTGGAAGTATAGTCCAATGAATCTTTCATCAGTAGTGGGTAAACTATTGTATAGGATAATGGAAGAGAGAATTTATGTGTATTTGGGGAAACGTAGTCTGGCTACGGAGAGACAACGTAGCTGTTTGAGAGGTATGTTGTACTATATGAGCCAGATTAAATTATTTGTAAAAGTTAAAATAAATCAAACAGAAGAACGTGAGTAGTCGATGTAGGTGTATTAATTCAGAAAGTCAGTAGACATAGGATCGAGGTAATCCTGAATTAATTCAGAATTGGCTTCCTACCAGAAGGCAGATGATGCAGTAGATTAACTGAATACTGGCTGAAAGGCAGCGGGCAGCCGCTGTCTTCTAAGAGGGTGGAAATCTTGGGACATTTTGCAACTTTTGGACTCTGCAGTTGCAGTGTTCCGAGAATCAGGACTGAGGGAAATAACCGATTTAATCTGACCACACAGCAGAAGCTGGATAATTTATAGAATTAGGGCTAACGACGTAAGCAAAGCGCTAAGCGATTCACTGCACAAATGCGTTATCTAAACTGACCTGTCATTTACATATTACAGGGCAAATGCTACAATGACCTCAAAATAATCGTTTCCAATCGAGACCTGCAACTGAAAACCCGTATTTAAAAGTTCAGAGCAACTTCGAGTGCTCATTAAAATAACCATCTTTCCAAAGTGACAATTCCAAATTCCCAAGTCAAGTACACACCAATTTATCCCAATACTCCTAAAACGAGTTTTTATCGAATCGGTAGTAGATACGCTAAAACATCGATCCACTTAACCCTGAATCCACATGGCCGGTGTCTGAATCGGTGTCTCCCTCCGAAATTAATAATAAATGAAACAAACTAAAAAACACAGCGAGTGCAAGGCAAACACCCGGGCTCACACTTGTCTTCCTTCAAAACTTTCGTAGGCATACACCACTACTTCCTAGAATTTCGAAGAGATATGCAGCCTTCGAATTTTGCATCGGTTCCTGGACATCAGGTCTCGCAATGTGGCACAATTTTTTTTGTCACGTGCATAGAGAAAAAAGAAGATTAATTCAACCATCCCCCAAACAAAAACAAAAGAAGCACACAACTCACATAAAGCCCTTTCTTCTCTTTCTCTTTCAATTGAACTCATTTATGACCAAACATCGTGCTCTATTTTAAAACTGCAAAGTATTCATATTTTCAAAATATCGCAGAAAATGACATGCCCTTATTTGTTCATTGGTTAACAAACGGCTGTAATTGGAATAATAAAAGATTTAAAAAAGCCTTTGGATTCCAAGACAAAGAGACACAGAAAGTAACGTATCGTCCAGGAGTTAATATTCAACACAATTAAAACATGACGTCTCCACCACTCCAACGACTTCCAGGATTTCGGACCAAGGCTTGGATTTGGATTAAATGAAGCTTTTGTTTTATAGTACCGGGAGGAGTAATTCCCCTTTCCGCCGATGTAGCAACGGATTTGCTCACTGTACTGGGACCGCTGTCACACCCACCCCCAGCCCAGAAATACTGTATTTACTCCTTACTGAAGGGGTGAAGGTATATTCCTGTAGTGTGATACTCCCTTAGTCATCTTTGTCATCTATCTCTCTTGGATATGGAGATCCGCCTGTGTCTAATCTCATTCCCGGCCCAAAACACCCCAGCCTCCTTAATGGCCTTTCCGAGCTACCGCAGGCTTCTGGCTCAGGCGCTGAGAGAGCGGGAGGAGGGAGCACATTCGGAACTAATGTGCAACCCTGTCGGGCCCAAGTGGTAGCGGATGCTGCCCGACCTGCTGAGTTCCTCCAGCTTGTTTGTACGTGTTGATTTGACCACAGCATCTGCAGTGTACTTTGTGTTTTGTGTTTGGGTATTCATCTCGGCTTCATCTTCCCGGGAGATGGCAGCCGCTTTTACCGGAGGGTGTGCGGCCATCCAGACGGCCGGAGGGCTCATAGCAGGCTCTTGCTTTCTCTGTCCAGGCGAGAGGGAGGAGCTGATAGTCGCTGCAAATACATTCCGGGTTGAAAATATCCTGAGGCCAGCAGAGTCGAACGAAGTGAATGGAAGGTTGGAGATATATCTGATCTGCGTGATGCTGATGCATTGCCTCAGCGGAGGTATGGAAGTGGAGGTGGGGTGGGGAATCCCGGATAACCGCCACTTATATGATTGGCGGTGCTCCTGGGCTCAAAGAAAGTGTGGAGCGAGAGAGCGGTAATGCGGCATTGGGCCGTCAGGGGGAGCTCCTCGATGGAAATGAAGGACTTCGCTGTTCTGTCGTAAATTAGCTCGATAGGTCACTTTAACTATTTATGGAATAACACAAGCAGAGGACTTGAGAAAGACACGATAATATTAATATTTTATTGTGATTCACTCTGTTCCAGCAGCCTCCATTCAAAAACGGGGAACACGGACAAATCCTGTAGCCCTGCGTCAGTCCTCAGAGTAATCCCACAAACACGTGTCAAACCCAAAATATTCTTAATGCACCATGATTGCCCCCACAGACTCGTGTCAGTCTCCAAACTAACACCACTACCCGGATCATTACCCACAGACTTGTGTCAGTCCCCAAATTAATCACACTATCCCACTCTCCCCACAGCACTTGTCTGTCCCCGAACTAATCACAATGTCCCACTCTATCCTCACAGCCTAAGGCAGTCCTCGAACTAATCACACTGTCACAATCTATCCCCACAGTCCGCGTCAGTCCCTCAACTAATCACACTGTCCTACTCTATCCCCACAGCCCGCGTCAGTCCCTCAACTAATCACTCTGTCCCACTCTATCCCCACAGTCCGCGTCAGTCCCTCAACTAATCACTCTGTCACAATCTATCCCTACAGTTTGTGTCAGTCTCCAAACTAATCACGCTGTCCCACTCTCTCCCTAGAGTCCATGTCAGCCGCCGAACTAATCACATTTTCCCACTCTCTCCCCACAGTCCATGTCAGCCCTAGACGAATGCCACTGCCCCACTCTCTCCCTACAGCCTGTTTTAATCCCCAGATTAATCCCACGGTCCGTTCTCTTCCCACAGACCCACGGCAGTCCCCAGACTAATTCCACTGCCCCTCTCTCTCCACCCATCCCCGTCCTTGACAGTCTACAAACTAATCACGCTGTACCTGCTGTGGTGAAATGGTTTCGCTACTGAACACATGTATCTCGTCAGTGACTTTTAAACTTCTGTGTGAAGCCCCTCTAGCTCCTCCGCTTCAAGTAGAGAATGAGATATTCTCCGCTGATATCTGAAATGTTCCGCGTTCGGCAACTTCCTGGTGAAACACATCTACAGCGGCTCCACATCCTTTAATTATTGGAAGCAAAAACGTTCCGATTCTCGATTCATGCCAATATTATATATCATTGCATCGTGACCTTTCCCGACAGTGACGGCAGTTTTTCGGGACGTACTGAAAACAACATTATCAATACAATTCTCCACGTTCATTGATGCTTGGAATGCAATTCCTTGTCCGTCTCTACATCAGCACCCTCGAGAGCCCGGTCACTCTTTGTGAATGTCCCAGCCCTACTCACCCATGGAAGGTCATCACCACGTACCTCAATATTGACCCATGTCTGCCCTTCGATGACGATCTGACAAACTGATCAATTTCATCCCATGGATGACTTGTAACTACAACGAGTATCCGGGCACAGTGAAATCTCTTCTTATCAGCCATTCATTTCAGACTATTCAACTCATCAGTTCATCGTGGTAGCACGATAGTAAATAAAAACAAAAGATTATACAATCTCGTGTTGTATTTACAGTGCAAGTGCAGTTCAGGTTATCAAAGAGGAAAATACGAATCTCTAGCTCACTATCAGTAGCACTGCCAGTATACTACATCTGAAAAAACAATTGTTATGGTTGGTGCAAATGTAGTTAAAGCGGGTGCTACGTCCATTTCAGCTTTTGAAACAATTTCGTGTCGAGCTATCCATAACTCATCACAATTAGGATTTTACTTGAATTACATCATGTTTATTTTTACCCGAGCTGTTGGAAGACACGTCAGCCTTGTGTAGTATTGAATATTCAGCGTGCTGGAGCAAGTATAAATGAATGACCGTGGAGATTCATCAGCTCAGAGTTTCTTCAGCGAGATCGCGGGCAGCTGGAAGACCGGCTGACTCTCACACATCATGCTAGAAGCATTTTTCCGTGTGAGAAAGATATATTACATGATCATTGCCGTTATTGGTGTCCCTGGTAAGAACATCGGCGAACTAACCGTTTGTGTGCGCGGACTTTAGACTGGTTCAGTTACCGACGGCGTTGTGATGCCGGTGTGTCAGTGAGTGCGGTGCAGACATTGTTACAAAACACTGTGTTCGTTCAGAAGTTCCCTTGCAGATTAATCCGTGACCTCGTCAGAAAATAAACTGGCAGTTGAAACAGACGCAGAATGTAATATTTGGGAGATGGATTTATTTATTTGGATTCACATCACGCATTTTTGATGTATCAATGCACAGACGCTGTCAAAATAAACTTCAGTGATCTAGTGCACTTGGCACCTTAACGGTCCACTATTCCGTATCAATTGTGCAACATGCTTTAAATTCAGATTCATATGAATTGCGCTGTGGTTTTAGAAATTATGCAAGTTTGAAGAGAACCCAGGAAGCTGAACCCCGCTGAGGTTCAGGGGACAGCGGCAGACATCACCATTGAGTTAGACTCCGACCCATCGGGAGTTTCGAAAATTCGAATGAGGATCTGTCTGCGTTTTAGCGGGCCGGGTTCTGTTTCTCCGCGCTATTATCCGTGAGGTGAAATGTCCGTTAGAGGTCAGACGGGGTATGATACAGGTCATGCTCTGGGACAATAATAATCAAAGTGTTTAGAATGATGCTGCAGTAATTTGGAGCAACCCCTAAACGAGTCAGATGTTGTGAAGTATCTACATTGTCTTTCCTTTGGAAATCGTTTGGTTCAATCACGATGGCGGAAAATATAAGAAACGTTCAGCGGGTATGTCAAAAAATTTAAAAGCAAAAATCGGACATTTCTGATCGTTTACCTATAAATAATGTGAATGAATCCCGCCAGCGTAGTTGCAGAATTCAAAAGAAGCGAAATAAGCGGGGCCGCTGAGGGCGGGTGACAATAGGGTCAGGAGGATTTCAAGGCATGAGAACGGGGGAAATAAATTTGCTCTGAACTTTTTACCTGGACAGAGGTGGGGGGAGACCGTGACTTCGCTCCATGGGAAAAGTGCCAAAAGTTAGATGACAAGATCGCGGCAATCGCCATCGACTGATCTTTACACACCAGTCGAAAACCAAATGGTGGGAGATTCATTTTGATTTTATCTAAGCGCCTCGGTGACTCCAGTCACTGAAATCGCTCGCAGTACCGAGTGTCGTTACCCTTCACGCAACGTACACGCGTGTTGTGCATCTGAGACTTTCGCTTTGCAGCTTTGAAGCCTGCAGAAATGAGTTGTCTACAAAATTTGATTGTTCTGAATTTCCAGCCTGCTTCTGCCCTGAGACCCACTGAGAGGCGAGTCAGTAATTCACTCATTCTTGTTGTTGTTCCCCAAAGTGAATTTGGTGGCGATTGTAATCCTGTCCCGAGGAAAGTGCGGCCTCTCCACCTGCACAACTCGCTGCCTGGTGGCCATGCAACGGCGGATCTGCTAACCATTATCTTTCGGGTAATATTGTGGCGGATCAGTTATTACTACTTCCCCAGGACTTTCCTGGACATCACCCCCGTGTGCAGTGCGATCGGTGCCCTGGGACTGGCAGCCACAGACTGTTCAGTCTGGTTCACCGTCACTTTTATGTTTGATCGGTTTGTCGCCATCTGTTGCCAGAAGCGGAAAACAACGTATTGCACCGGGAAAACTGCGGCGGTGGTTCTGACAACAACCGGCGTTCTGTTCTGTTTTATAAATGTGCCCGAATTCTTTAGATATCGTCCTCTGAAAGTGATTGATAATATACCCTGGGACTGTATTACAAGGCCGAGCTACTATTTGGATCCCAGCTGGGAGGGATATAACTCGCTTTCTGCAGTTCTCACGACATCACTCTCGTTCGTGTTAATACTACTGCTCAACGTTCTGACAGTCAGATACATTTTAGTGACTAGTCGCGTCCGTAAGGGGCTGAAGGGTCAGATCAAGGCGGAGAACCGCAGTGACCCGGAGATGGAGAGCAGGAGGAGGTCTGTGATCTCACTTCTGTCCATCTCCGGAAGCTTCATCATCCTATGGTCGGTGTTTGTTTGTGAATTCCTTTATCACAACATTGCTGGACTGGATTCAAATAATTAAAACGATTCCGAATACATATTTCTACACTCCGGATACATGCTCATGATATTAAGTTGCTGCACAAACACGTTTATTTATGGAATAACTCAGACTAAGTTCAGAGAGCAGTTCATCAGCGCAGCGAAATATCCGCTCACGTTTGTTATTCAACTAATTAATAAACAACATATTTAAGTTCTTATCGGAAGCGGTCATTGTGTTCTCCAGCTTGACACTACGGAATTGGTGATCAACGCACAACGTGACAGCAGCGAGAATGAAACTGGTTTTGATCCCGTGTCTCTCTCGGGAACAGACCCTTCGGCACCCGCAGCCCGCGACCTCCACCTCCAACCAATTGTTAAACTCAACCTATCATTTAGTTTTATTGTTCCCATAACTCTGCCTTCGTCACGGCCACAGACCTTTCGATAAAGAATCCCGTTCTCCAGCGTGAATGCTTATCAGTCAAGTGACCTATAAAATCATTTCTTCTCGGTAACGGTGAGGAAGAGCTGCACCTTGCGGAAATGTTGCTGTCATGAGGAAGTCGGGCTAAATTCACGCAAAGCACCCCGGAATCAGATCAGGTCTGGTCCATACTTGAATTGAGTAGGCAACGCCGCAAAGAGATTCATCCAACATCCGCACTTCCTTCCATACCCCACCTACCTGTACAGAAACCCTGTCTTCAACTGTGAGTGTTTCTGTGTCCAGTGAGTTGGCATCAACTTTGCGATGCGTACCTGCAATCGGAATGTCTCAGAAAAGGTCCAATTACTATTTACAGAAAATCTATTTCTCACAGTAACTTGCATGACATTGTGAGGAAGGCGCCGTTCATTTTCATATTCCCGTGTGTTCCTTAGGAGGGAACAACGCACCTCGATGACCGCAACATGGTAGGAGCCGCCGATGGGACTTTATTGAGGTTTTGGCCGAAGGCCCAATGGTTAATTTAGACGATCCAGTGGTATTGGATGCAGGAGCGGAAGTGAGCCATTCGTACCATCAAGCTACCCCGCGTTTCTGTTTTGTGTGGTCTGTCCCTCAACCCCAGTCTCCTTCCTTGTCACAGAAAGCGTCAGCATCCTCAACAGCCGTGAATGCATTTTTTTTTTCTTAGCTAAAAGGGTGACTTGACCTCCACACCTTCTGTTGCATCAGAGTCAAATTGAAATTAATGCCAGCACTAACATTGTATTCATTACGACCGATTATCCTGCAAGATGGTCACCAGGACATCCAGGGCCATGCGGCTACGAGTTCTTAATGTTCTGCACATTAATCGTTCGTTAGAAAGTGTATACCCCACACATCCTGAAGCAGCATTCTATCTGTCACTCTGTTGCCCATTCTGTGAAACTGAACCCACGCCGGCGACACCTCTTGTCTCTACAGGTAAATCCTGCCCATCCGTGTCCCATCTATTAGGTGACTCTCCACTATTCTAAGGCTCTTTTCACTAGTTTCCAGGCTTATTCCTGCTTCCCTTAAATCAAGACATGACATTTGCCATCTCCCGGTCTTCAGATATATTATCTTTGATTTGGACTCCAGACGTAGCGTTTAGTCTGATGGTCAAAAGCTCAATTTGGGTTTGATCAGACATTAGAACCCTCTTCCAGCTGACTTCAGAATCTCCCACAAGCCTTCTCCCAAGGTATCATATGAGATTTCTTTTTAACGGTGACTTTCTCTTTGCCAATGTCCCATAAGGATGCGACTGGTGAAGCACCCGGTCAATAGTTATTGAATGCGCAGTCTCCCTCAACTCAGACACTAAAGCTTGTAACTCCTCCAGAGTTGTCACAGGTCCCTAGGGTGGCCTCCATCTCTAGTCCTATTCTTGTAGTTTCTGAGGTCGGCCTGCTCCAGACACATGTTGCAGCTGTGCCAATTTCTTTCCATTTATTGACCATTGGCTCAGCTCTTCTCCAAGTGATATTTAGTAACTTGGCAATCAATTTTCTTGTATCCGTCTCCTGACTTGTGCTTTTCAATCACCTTTATTATCCTTTTGTCTTCGTGGTGTAGGGTTTGTCAGGGTACTTAGTCACCAACAGTTGCAGCTCTAGGTGCAGGTGTGTTTTTACGACCATAAATCGAAACACTTTGACTGCACACGTTGATCTCCATTTAACTACTTATATGACTCCTTGGATGCTCCATAAGATCTGAAGACATAGGAGCAGAGTTAGGGCATTAAGCCCATCGAGTCTGCTCCGCCAGTTCATCATGGCTGACCCTGGATCCCAATCAGCCCCATACACCTGACCTCTCGCCTTATCTGTTGATCCCCTGACCGATCAGGAAATGACCAACTTTCGGTTTAAACATACGCACGAACTTGAACTCGTCCGCAGTCTGTGGAACAGAATTCCACAGATTTACTACTCTCTGGCTATTTTTTAATCTCCACAGCAGTGATGCTTAAGTGTATCATAGTAAAGGGGGTGAATACTTATGCAATCAATTATTTTGTTTTATATTTGTAATTAATGCATATCACTTTGTAGAGATCTGTGTTCATTTTGACACGAAGGATTATTGTATTTTCTGTCGATCAGTGTCAAATAAGCCAAATTAAATCCACTGAGATTCATTGTTGTCAAACAATAGAACATTAAAACTTCCAAGGGGGTGAAAGCTTTTTATCGGCACTGCAGCTAGACTGTCTGAACCTGTTGCACCGCACCGTATTTGTCAATGTGGAGAGAGAGAGCGAGTGTGTAAATCTTCCTTTTCCAGTCCTTCTCTCTTCTCTTCCAGTCCTGATGAGGGTCTCGGCCTGACCGCCGACTGCATATTCCCATCCGTAGATGCTGTCTGACTTGCTGAGCGCCCTCAGCTCATTGTGTGTATCGCACGAGATTTCCAGCATCTGCAGTATCTCTTGTGTCGTTGTAAACCAGTCGGGATAAAAGGATATTGTGAATGTGGATGGTGAAGTTCCACGGGAGGGGAGTAGGGTAGGTAGCACCCGCAGGCTCGTGAGATCCAGCTCTTAGCAACTAATAAACTCATCCTAATTTTAATTTTTGTTTTTTCACAATATTCCCGCTCTCGTCACCGCCACACCCCTGTCGGCAATTACAGAGCGGGTCAGGATCCGGGGGCATTCAACACCAAACCGGCGGGAATGCAACTCCTTCGCTACTTTAGTCTTTTTGCATCGAAATTAAATGAAAACGGAAAAAAAAAACAATACAGTCTGCACAAACTTATTGGAAATGCTAAACTTATCATTCTCATGAGATAGACCTATTATGGAGAAATGTTTAACAACATGGAACAAGTATATTCGGATCACAATTGTGTAGATTTCTATGGAGAAAAACCCATGCCTACTCCCTGATTTCTTCCTGATCACTGCACTGGTGTTTATTATTTTAGCTATCTGGAGATTTACCTAAATACTGCCGCACCGCCCTAACTGCTTAATGCTGTTGTTTAATAACTGTAGTACTAAAGCTGTTGTTGATGTTAGTATTGGGACAATGTGCACCCTGTTTATGTAACATAACCTTGCAATCTCCTCTTTCAACATGTCTCTCCTGTATTTTCACTTACGGAATTCAGAACGTTGTGCATGTCTGGATCGGATCTCTTAAGTAAGTTGTTGTTACTTGTTTATCCTGTAACATTCTA
Source organism: Hypanus sabinus (assembly GCF_030144855.1). NCBI lineage: Eukaryota > Metazoa > Chordata > Chondrichthyes > Myliobatiformes > Dasyatidae > Hypanus > Hypanus sabinus. The sequence continues at coordinate 209,747 of NW_026781175.1, read as the reverse complement.
TCGGACAATTATTATAGATTAACATACACAAAATGCTGGAGGAACTCAGCAGGCCAGGCAGCATTTTGGAAATAAAAGAGTACAGTCGAGTTTTAGGGCCGAAACCCTTGGGCAGGGCAGGACAGGATAGAACAAAAAAGCTGAGAAATAGCTTTAAACGGAGGAGTGGGGAGAGAGAGGAGCGAGGCGATAGGTGAAACATGGAGAAGGAGAGGTAACGTACAGAACTGGGAAATTGATTGGTGAAAGAGACAAATGGCTATTAAAGAAAGCAAAATGGTGGAGCAGCACCAGAGGTAGGCGATGGGCGGGCCAGGAGATAAGGTGAGAGAGGGAATCGGGGATCGGAAATGTTGAAGGGGCTGGGGTTATTACCGACAGTTCAAGAAATCGATGTTCCTACCACCAAGTTGAAGGCTCCCCAAAATGAATATAAGGTGTTGTTCCTCCATCTCAGTGTGGACAGATCACGACAGTGGAGGAAGCTATGGATGGACATATCGGGATGGGAATGGGAAGTGGTATTAAAATTGGTGGCAACTGGGAGATCCCTCTCCCGACTCCCAGAAAGCAGTCCTCCCATATAAAAAGTACGGTGTATATGTATACAGTCGAGTCTGCTCAGTCCATTTTAAACCCAGTTGCCCTACGCTGGGTATGAAGGTCGAGCGCCCAATACCCGGCGGCTGAAAAGCAACCGGACCCGCAGCTTGAGGCCGAGTCCATTGACTGCCGATATAACAACACAGCTTGTCTCCTGCCGAGTGAAACCCTGAGAAAGTAGCTCCGGCTCTGTCTGGACTCTGTGCCACACAGCCCCCGGTGAAGAGCGGAGGATACGAACCCTCACTCCGGGCGGCTGCTTAGAGCGTCGGTTCAGGTTTAGCCCTCGCTACGACCGAGGATTCGACCCCCTCCATCCGCCCGCCGATCGCACCCAATAAATCAACGAATCAAGCTTGCAGCGTACCCGATTAACAACATCCAAAGCGGTCTTGCGATCACAAGGAAATCGGCGGTGACGGCGACTTGTTGTTCAACTGTGAGCCTCCATCGAGTCAGGCAGCAGTTCGCGCAGCTCCTTCAGTATCTCCGACTGCCAGCAACTCGCTGGTGGTGCACACCTACAACACTTGGAGCTCTTAACGTACAGCAGGACATTGCCACCATTAAACCTACGCTTAAGTACAACTTCGGCAACTCTTGCTGACCCCGAAGAAGCGGCTGCGACCACTCGCGCCGAGAACTTGACCCACCCCGGCACCAGCAACTGGCAGGAAGGGATAGACTGGGAGTGAAACAGAGCCTTGTTGGGGGGGGGGGAGAGAGAGAGAGACTGTGGGGTGAGACAAAACGGAGGGTAAGAGAAAAACTGGGGGTGGCGGAGCAACCGGGGCAGAAGTGAGAGACTACCAGAACATAGAGTCAGACGGGAGAAAGATGGAATGAAGAGAAAAGGGGGAGAGGAAGAGGGTAGGCGTGAGAGAGAGAGAGAGAAACGGGGACAGAGAGGAGAGAAGAGAGAGAGAGACGGGAAAGAGAGTGACGGAGGGCAAAAGAGAAGGGAAGAGAGACAGGGACAAAATCTGCGTAGATAATCGAGGAAGATATACGGCAGAGAGAGGGGGGGGGGGGCCGCAGGAGAGACGGAGAAAGGATTGAACGATCGAGACACGGTGCAAAGAGATTCGGAGTAAAAGAGAGACGCAGGCATGGGCGGAGACAGGGGATGAAAGAGAGAGTGTGTGAGAGAAAGAGAGGTGGAGAGAAAGAGAGAGAGAGAGAGAGAGAGAGAGAGAGAGAGAGAGAGAGAGAGAGAGAGAGAGAGAGAGAGAGAGAGAGAGAGAGAGAGAGAGAGTGGCGAGAAAGATGGAGGAAGAGAGAGTCGAGGGAAAACAACGTAGAGAAAGTGGGAGGCGAGTGAGACTGGAGGAAGGGAGGAAGTCCTTTCAGGGGCAAACAGTAGCGATCAGGATAGTGGCGAGAAGGAGAAGAGAGGGACTGGAGGATTGAAGAGACTGGGAGAGACGCCAGGGCTGGATTGCGAGTAGCGGGAGAGAGACTGGGAGGAGAGATTATGAGCGAGTCTGGTAGGTTCAAACTACGTTTTAGGGAGAGAGATTCGGCAGATAAAGAGTCGGGGTTAGAGACAGAGGTGCGTAGGGGCTGACAGAGAGAGACTGGGAGGAGAGGTTATGAGCGAGTCTGGTAGGGGTGGGTCAAATCTACGTTTTAGGGAGAGAGAGTCGGCAGATAAAGAGTCGGGGTTAGAGACGGGGTGCCTGGGGCTGACAGAGAGAGACGGGGATGAGGAAGGGTGCGGCTTTGTGAGTCAGTGAAAAGGCTTCTGTTCGTTATGGATTTAGAGGGCTTTCCGACACGCAGGATATTATGGGATTGCACTCCCATCATTGTACAGTCCCTGTGAAACATTCACTCTTTTCCATCGTGCTGACCACTCTCTCCTCGACAACTTGAATCCATTCCTTCCAACACGTATCGCGATCTCCTATCGCGTATCGCCAGCATCACCTTCCCTTCCTGTCTCCACAGTCACCACTTTCATGACGCCCTGCCTCTCCTATCTGACCCTCACTCCCTCTATCTCCTACACTCCGCAGAGATAGCCCTACCTGCCCTGTGCGGCGCCCCCTGCAGTTCTCGGGCGGGACGGCATCTGAGTGATCCTTGCAGTCCGTGAACACAGCCGGCCTTCCCTCCCGTCAGCTGGTTGGAGCCGCAGCTGGAGCTCAGTGTAGGCTGGACGCGTGCCCGAGAGGAATCTTCCCCTCTCTGAGCGAGAAGCTGGTGCGGGCCGTAGTCGCCCATACATCGGAGCATCCGGGTCCCATCTACCTCTTCTCTTCGAAAGGAAGACCCCGGGTGCCTGGCCTCCTGCGACCCAGAATGCCCGCAGCCTCCAGCCGAGCATTTTAGGCCTGCGGCATGCTTCTGTCCCAAGCGCAAACGGAACTAACGTAGAGGGACCTTCCCGGGACTATGTACAGAGCAGCCTCTCTTCCCTTTCGTGCCCTGTAGGGGCCGGGTCGAGGGTAACCATTCACCTCAACCTCTACAGAAGGTATTCAGTAGCTTTAAGGAGAACTCCAAAGCCGTCTAGATGTATGGAAGAAGAGGATGGTTACAGTGAGAGTAGGTCCGGTCAGGGGTAGCAGATGAATCGTGCGCGTTGAGGCGGGGGAGGAATGGCAGTTCCTTAATGAAAACTTTCCATCAGTAATCACAAGTGAGAGGGACCTTGACGTTTGTGAGGACAACGTTGAACGGGCTGATGTGCGATATGGTGAGGTTATGAGAGAGGATGTACTGCAACTTAAAAAAAACGCTTGGACAGATAAGTCCTCTTGTATGGTCGCGCTGAACTGCGAGAAGCGGGAGGAAGAGTTTGCTCCACCCATTGCAATGATCTTTGCGTCATCACTGGCCGCAGAGTCGGCATCAGTGGATTGGAGCGGGAAAGGGTTCAGGGATAACCCTGTAAATTACAGCCCAGTGAGTCCTACTTCAATGCTGGGCAAACTATTGGAGAGGATTCTTAGAAACAGGCATCTGTTACGAGCATCTGGACAGGCGTAACCTGGTTAGGGAGGATGAGTACGGCTTTGTGCGGGACAGGTCATGCCTCGCGAGCCTGGCTGAATTCTCTGAGGTGGAGGCAAAGCACGTTGATAAAGATAGAGAAGTTGATATGGTGTAACTGGACTTTAACAAGGCACTTAGTACGGTTAACCAGAGTAGGAACTTTCAGAGCGTTAAAAGACTTGTTATCCAGAAAGGTTGGCTGGTAGATTCACAACTGACGCCCACAGAAGGCAGAAGATTGTTGTGGGTGGAGCGTTTTCTCCTTGGATGCTTGTGATCAGTGGGGTCCTGCAGAGATCTGAATTCTAGACTGAATTGCACGTCACGGGTATGGGGTGGTCAGGTCATTCACTGGCAGAGGTCAGTTTCCTGCCAAACCGGCCATGTGTGCGCCGGAAAACGTTGTTCTACAAACTGTCCACAGCCGTCGCTAATTTCCCGAGGGCACTCTCCCTTTTTGATCACAGGTCTCCAGAATATCGCTGTGGATCACTTACAGTATTTGGAGGAATATGTGAAGTGTATTTTATTGAAACACATGTCAGCTGTCACTGTGATTTCCATCACTCGAAGTCCCGGGATGACTGGAACGAACGAAAGAAAAGAACGAACGAATGTTCCCCTTTAATAAAGACGTGTTCTCCATTTCCCCCCAAAAAACTCCCTCCCTCAATTTCAGAAGTGAATGTGCTTCGTCAAATTTTACAAAATCAATCCACATCAAGATGAATGTCTACCTTCAAAGCAACACGGATATAAAAAAAATCCTATTTAAATAGCAAGGTATCATGGAAAATAACATGGAAAACTCACATCATATTTTGTTTTAAAGTAAATAGATTGCAATATCCCTTGAGGAGTCAAATTAATGACACGGGGACAGTGAGTAAAAATAGTTTAACGTAAGTGTTTGTGCAGTTGGTTGTCACTAATGTCCCTGACGTGATAGCCACGCTAATTGCCTCAGTAGAATTGCTCTCACCTCAATAAAAGTCTGCTATACCGATCACTGGTCCATCTGAGCAGCTGAAACGTTCCGTACAACTGAACGCTGTTTCTGACGGAATATGGATATCCGGCGATTTACTACATCGCGGCCATTTACTATCCCACACTTGTAGCGATTGCTGTCCCCGGTAAGATGCCGGAGCTGGTTACTTTCTGTAAGGTGCCGTGGTTACTCTGCTGAGGTATCAACCCTGTTACTGAGCACAGATGCTACCGTCGGCTGAATTGTTTTATTTTTTATTTTCGTACTTTGATCGAAGTGATTTTTCTGTCAATTATGTTGGTGCCGAGATTGACATTGTTTCAGAGTTTCACCTCGCTAGGCTTTCTGACGTGATGCTGGTCTCTGCTTTTCTATGCCGGAGTCTCTATCAGTGCAGACACTCCGACCTTATAACAACGTCGCAGCTTATTTAAATGACGGTCCCGTCTACTTTCAACACGTAGGTCAGTTCTTACATAAGTAAGGAAATGATGAATTGTGTTTTGCATCTTTTGATTCCACTTTGTCACCGCTGCAAACTCTTCAGCTCTTCCACCCGTAGTAATGGAAATGGTGTTGTTTACTGTGGTGATCGACTGCTCACCGGTCCGTGAGTCGTGGAACTCGGATGCCTCGCTCTAAGCTGTGGGAAGGTCGCCAATCCACTGACACTCACATCCGTCATTGTCCTCCAGCCGGAGTGCAGCGACCGAGACCGCACACTATGGACTCTTTCCACTTCCAAACAGACCATCTCCATGATGTCATTCAGAGAGTTGCTGTAGACCATATATCTATCCTTCTTTCCAATTTCTTAGGTTAATTTAATGGCGATTGTGAGGTTAATTTACCGTTACCTGGCCTCAACGGATCTAATGGTAGTTATTGTTCATGCTTTAGTAGAACAGACATTCAAAATCTACATTTATTCAAATTATTGTTCCATTTTTTTCCAATTTATTGCAGTTAACTTAATGGCGATTGTGACTCTATCTCGGGGAAAATGCGGACTCTCCAAATGCATCACCCGTTACCTGGTTGGAATGGCAACAGCGGATCTGATGGTGGTTATCGTTTTTGCTTTAGTGGAACAGACCAACAATATCTACCTTTATTCCAGATCCCTGCTCATCACTCCTGTATGCGCTCTGACACTTATACTTGTCGGTGTAGGGGCGGACTGTTCTGTTTGGTTCACCATCACTTTTACCTTCGATCGCTTTATCGCAATATGTTGCCGAAAGCTGCGGGAGCGATACTGCACCGAGAGAACAGCAACGGTGGTTATCGTGACCGTGCTTATAGTGAGTTGCGGGAGATGTGTCCCGTATTACTTTGCCATTGAACCTTACGTCATCATTGACAACACGCCGTGGCGGTGCACCGGCACATATGAATACGCTACTTCAGCCGTGTGGAAAGGATACCAATTACTGGACAGTATTTTAACACCATTGCTACCAATCGGCTTAATCCTGGTGTTTAACGGGTTAACCGTAAGACATATCGTTGTGGCAAATAGAGTCCGCAGAAAGCTTCGGCACAGCGGCGACAATCAGAAAGATGCCGAGGTGGAAAAACGCAGAAAATCGATGATTTTGCTGTTTTCTGTATCAGCTAATTTCATATTATTTTGGATGCCCAATGTAGTCCATTCCCTGAAATGACAAGTGCAAAACTATTTTTACGAGGACAGATATCTGAATTCCCCGGTATACATCCTACAGCAATTTGCGTACATGTTGCAAATTCTCAGCATGTGCACCAATACTTGTATCTATACACTGACACAGAGGAAATTCAGAGAAGAGCTGAGGAATGGAATGAAGTATGTGTTTACTTTAAATGGCCATCTGTGTAGATAACGCCCGTGTCTTACGGTAATTCCACGGAGTTTTCAAATAAAGCCTTTTTACAATGAAAAGGCTTGGCAATAAATTTAAACATTCATATACCTGGTCATCCGGAAATTGCCGAATTGGCGGAAGATAGCTGACTTCATACCGTTCAGGTAGGTTGCAATACAAACGCTCATTGCTGCTGACGTGATTGTTACATTGGTTGACGTATGTTACGAACTATCAGAGACACGCGACTATCACAAGGGCAGGAATCTCTTCAGGAATTTCCGTGTTTTAGATATTTGAAAATGGGTAGGATCGGGTAACAGAGTGTAAAGGGAGTGCGATGGGAAACCAGGGATAGTATCGCAGCTGCAGGAAGGGAGGACAACGTGGAGCGTTCGTTTGTTAATAGACTGTGAGACGAACACTGAAACAAGATCAACCCATTTGGAATATTCTACAAAGCCGCCACTCTGCCACACAAAAAACAAAACAAAAAAAAAACTGCAGCGGGAACAGTGAGGAACCGATCGGGAAGCGGGCCTTGGATAGGGCAGAACTTCCTGACATTTACCTTGCACATGGATAGGACCACGGAACATGGAATGTATTTAATTAGGGGTCTGCGATGTATGGTGCTACCTGGCAGGAACTTGGGAACGTCCAGTGGTAAATGATGTACTCTGGGAAATGCAGAGCAGATATGTGAAGATTGTTTAGGGAACAGTAAGGGTTTGTCTGATTGTCGCAGGGCAACGATATCATAAAGTAACCCTGGGTGACAATAAATTTGGAACAACTCGACAAGGGAAGAAAGAAAGGTACTTAAGATTTGGGGGAAAGAGTCAGGTAGGGTTATGGAAGGTCACAATATACACAGGAGAGAATTTAATAATGGATTTAGAAAAGTTAGAAAGAGGCTTGAGAAGTATTTTACGAGTTGCACTCAGGTGAACAGGAGGAGACTGAGGAGAGTGTGGGCAGATCAGATGTAAAAGAGGAAAACTTATGTCTGGAGTACAAGGAGGCGGTGAAGCTCCTCACTGAATTCATTGATCAATGTGAACACAGCGTCAAAAGGCAGATATGCTCGAACATGCCGACGCTGAGAAAGACGATGCGCTGGAAACATGGAAAACATTATGACAGATTATTCCCCGCTGCCTGAAGGGATACAGTCCAGGTAATTTGGGAAGGGAATCGAAGACTTTGCTGAACTTCTAGACAGGATATTTGTGTTTTCTCTGAACACGAAGTAGAACTAGAAGATTAGAAGGTGGCAAATGTTATTCATTTGATGAAACAAGATAATAGGGATAGTCGTTGGAAGTACAGAGCTGTGAGTCTTTCATCAGTAGCGGGTAAACTATTGTAGAGGATTATTGAAGATGGAATTCATGAGTATTTGGAGAAACCTCGTCTGGCTACGGAGAGGCAACATGGCTCTTTGAGAGGTGTGTTGTCCTATATGAGCCAGATTGAATTATTTGTAAAAGTCAAAATAAAACAAGCAGAAGAATCTAAGTAGTCGATATAGGTGTATTAATTCTGAGAGTCGGGGGCATGGGATCTAGGTAATCCTGTGTTGGTTCAGAATTGGCTTCCTAACAGAAGCAGATGATGTAGTAAATAGAATGAATACTGGTTGGAAGACAGCGGGCAGCCGCGTACCGCTAGGAGGGTAACGAGGAAGGTAACAGCAGACTCCAAAAGTTGTAAAATTTTCAGACATTTTACTATATTTGGACTCTGCAGTTATAGTGCTCCGAGAAATAGGGCTGAGGGAAATAATAGATTTAATCTGACCACACAGCAGGAGCTGGAGAATTTATTGAATTAGAGCTGATGACATAAACGCTGAGCTATTCATTATACCGCCATATTGTCTAAACTGACCTGTCAATTACATATTACAGGACAGATGCGACAATGAACACAAAACAATCTTTTACAATGGAGACCTACAACTTAAAACCAGCACTCAACAGTGTTCAGAGCAGCTTGCTGTGCTCATTAAAATAAGCAGCCTTCCAGAATGACAATTCAGGGACTCACCAATTTATCCCAATACTTCGAAATCCTGGTTTTGTCGTATCGGTTGTAGATTCGCTCAAACTTCGATCCAATTAACCATAAATCCACATGACCAGAGTGAAATCCGAGTCTCCCTCTGAAATTAATAATAAACGAAATATTGAAAACGACACAAACTAAAAACACAGCGAGCAAAGCTCACACTTGTCTTCCTTCAAAACCATCGCAGGCAATTGGAGAATGCAGAACAAACAACTTCTAAAGCAAAAGGCCTCAGCACGTACTCCAAAGAACTTAGGAGAGTGAGATGTGAGGAGCTGTGGCTCACATACATCAGCACTTCATACAATTTCGGAGAGATACGCAGCCCCCGAATTTCGGATCAGTAACTGGAAACCAGTTCTCGCAATCACAATTTTTGTCACCTGTATAGAGAAAAATATTACTTCAATCATCCCCCAACACAAACAAAAGAAACACGCAACTCACATAAAGCCATTCAAGGCGGTAATCTTTCTGTTTCTCTTCCAATTGAACTCACTTATGTCCAAACCTCGTGCTATATTTCAAAACTGCAATGCATTCATGTTTTCAAAATATCGCGGAAAATCACATACTCTTATTTTCTCAATGGTCAACAAACATCTGTAATTGGAATTATACAGCACATATTAAACCCTTTCGACTCCAGGACAAAGAGACGCAGAAGGTAACGTATCGTTCACGAGTTACTATTCAACACAATTAAAATATGATGTCCACACAACTCCAAACCTCCAATGACTTCCAGGATTTCTCACCTTCAATTTCTGGCCAGGGATAGAATTCGGATTATATGACACTTTGTTGTATAGTATGGAGAGTAATCATCCCTATTACCAGCTCTGAAGCAACAGATCTGTTCACTGTACTGGGACCACTGTCAAACCCACCTCCTATCCGGATCTACTGTCTTTACTGCCTTACCTGTAGTGTGACACTCCCTTCATCATCTCACACGTGCGCTTCCATACTCTCATGCTGTAACCATCCACTTTACTCAGTCTCCATGCTTCAGTGTGTGCAAGGACAGAGGGGCCGAACAGCATTAACGACTTTCTAGATATGGTCGGTGCTGTGAGACACTAGAATTCTGACCCAGACATACAGTCAGACAGCCACAGGGAACCACTGAACAGAAACAGGGTCTTCAGCCCGTCCAGTCAGTGAGGAATTATACAAACTGCCTACACACATCGACCCGCACACGGACCCTGGCCATCCATTACCCCTCAACCATGTACTGATCTAATCATCTCTTAAACGTTGACATCGGCAACTCAATTATCATTTCCGTTGGTAGCGCTGTCTACGGTCTGTTGACCCTCTGATTGAAGAAGTTTCCCTTCATGTTTCACTCAAACATTTCCTATTTCAGCGTTCTCCCATGATCTCCAGTTACATTCTCGCCCAGTATCAGTGGAGAAAGTCCGCTTGCATTTAAACTCTCCATCTGCCTCATAATGTTGTATACCTCTATCAAATCTCCCCTCATTCTTCTACCCCCCTCGTGAATAAAGTGCTAACATATGTAATCATTCCTTTCAATTCAATGCAACCACTCCCGGGAATAGCAGTGTAATATTTTTTTTCCTGTATTCTTTCAAACGTATTTACATCTTTCCTGTAGGTGGTTGAGCCCAACCGCACACAATATTCCAAATTAGACCCCAGTAAAGTCCTAACCAACATCAACATAACATCCTCACTCTTGTACTCAGTATTTTGGACTATGAAGTCAAACGTGGGAAAAGCTTCTTTATTTACGATCCTGTCTAACTGTGCCGCAACCGTCATTGAATTATGGACCTGCATTCCCAGATTCGTTTGTCCTATCGTACTCCTCATTGCACTATTTCTCATTGTGTCAGATAGACCCTGGCTGGTCCTCACCAAGTCCAACATCTAACCCTTGTCTGGGCTAAATCCGATCGGCCATTGTTCAGCCCATCTCTGCAGCTGGTCCAGATCCCGCCTCCTGCTCCGGTAGTCTTCCTCGCTGTGGACTACACCCAGAGTGTTGGTGTCGTCGGCGAATTTGCTGATCCAGTTAACGACATTATTATCGAAATTGTTGATATAGATTAATAATAACAACGAACACAGCAACAATTCCTGCGGCACTCCTCTTGTCACTGGAGTCCAATCAGAGAGACAATCATCCATTACCACACTCTAGCTTCCCCAACATAGCCAATGGCGAATCGAATTTACTGCTTCATCGTGAAAGCCAGTCCCGACTGAAACATCCCGAGCATCTTCCCATACGGAACCTTTCAAATTGATTGCTGAGGCATCAGACGGCATCAACTGCCTTGCCGTCAGCACCATTCCTGGTCACTACCTCGTACAGCTTTGTAAGATTCGTCAGACATGACCCACAACGCACGGGCCCATAGTGACTATCGCTAATGTTCCTGTTTATCCAGATAGTTCCCTTCATACCCCATGACCAGCGTAGTTTGAACACAAAGGACAATTCCTCATTACGTACTACTTGACGAGTCCCTTCCGAGCAAGACTATCATTATCATCCTGTGGCCGTCACGGATATTTATGGCCTATTGTTGTTAAATAATCCTGGAATATTATCAGGCGCATTGAGAATAGTCTGGAAAGGAAGGCTTCGTAGCTTTAAATAATTAATCGACTGGACTTAAGCAGTGAGATGCGGTACAGTAGACAGAGAATAGAACATAGAATATTACAGCACAGTACAGCCCTTCGTCTCACGAGGTTCTGACAGACTTGCAACTAATTCAAACTGACACATCCCCGCTTCAACTGAATCAGAATTAGAACCAGATTTAATATCACAGACGTACGTCGTGAAATTTGTTACCTTTACGGTAGCAGTACAATTAATGTCCCTCCCGATGGTAACACTGTGTAGAGGGCAAGTCCTGTTGGTGGGCAACATTCATGATGGACACCACTGTTACAAAAATCATCCCTTGTGTTAATGATCAGTGAGGTACAGAGAATCTACATTTACCAACAAACAATTTTTATTATTTCAACTATAAAACACGTAGGTTCAGAGGCCATCTTCACTCCAAGACACTCCCTGAACAGTCAATGGAGAGAAAAGGTATTATCCGGGAAAGGAGTCGACTCTGGCCAGAGAGACGGGAGAGAGGGACTGGGGAGAAAGAGACGGGGACAGAGTCCGGTGAGGTAGAGAAAGAAAGAAGAGGGTAGAAAAAGGCCGAGGGAGGCGAGGGATCTGGTATGGAGAGAGATCGGGGTTTGAGGAAAGATTTTAGATGAGGAGAGAGTTCGGAGTCGGGAGTTTGTTCTCGGTAAAAAGCGGGGGGGGGGGGGATAGCCGTCAATGGAGTTAGAGGGAGGAATGGTTGGATACTGGTGGCCGGAGGGGTTGGAGAGTCGCGTGGATACAGAGGGGCGGGAGATGATAAGAGTTGGGGAGGGAAATAGACACTGGGGTTTGACAGAGAGAGAGAGACTGGGATGAGGTAGGGAAGTGTGAGTAATAGAATACTGCCGATAAATGCACTAAGCGATTAGAGGACTTTCCTTCTTGTGGGCATTCTGGGATTACAGATCTTCCATTCTATAGTCCCTCTGAAACAAGCAACCCGTGCCATCTCGCTGACCTCTCCCACCCTGCCCGCTTGACCCGAGTCCTTCCCAAACCGTATCCGCGATCTCCCTTTCCTCAACCAGTCTTTGCGATATTCATCCTCCCTTCCCGTCTCTGTGACCACAAAACGCTGCTGTAAAGAAAGCGCAGAGCGGTATGATGAAACTCTTATACTGAGTCATGTTTGTAACGGAACACTCTGGGCAATTACAATGTGGGAGCTAGGAACCGAAACCACTCAGTGACGAAAAATACGGACACTAGAAAGCCCACGCGGAGACAGCGCCAGTACGCACAAAAGGTCCAATGACAATGGAGCGTTCAACTCTATTTTGTTTCAGGATTTAAATTTTGTTAATTTCATTAAAGAACAGATTTCAATTTTATTTTCAACTAACTCAACGGAAGAAATTTCCAGTGGTACATTATGGGATACCTTTAAAATATATATTCATGCGCAAGTTATTTCATACTTTGCTGGATTGAAAAAGAAAAAACGAATTAATGGTGAAATACGTGTACTGGTTGATAAAATTAAAGAAATTGATAAACAAAATATATTCTATTGCTCCCAATCTCCAGCTTTATAAAGAGAGAATTGAACTTCAGTTGCAAAATAGTTTGTTGTTAACATCACTGATTAAAAATCAATTACTTAAAACGAAGAGTATTTTTTAATACATGGTGATAAATCTGGTAAATTATTTGCTAACCAATTGATAGCTGCTTTGGCGAAACGTCACATTAACAATGTTCGTAGACTGGATGTTAATTTGGTGGTTGATCATGATGAAATTAATAAAAGTTTTCATGAATTGTATACCAATTTATATCAATCAGAATTTCCTGATGATCCCGCGATAATTCATGAATTTTTAAGCTAACTGTGTATTCCAAAATTACCAGCCGATGAACTTTTAGCATTAGATGCACGCATTACTGAAGAGGAAATAAAAAAAGCAATATTTTTGATGAACTCTGGTAAAGCACTTGACCCGGACGGGTTATACCGCTGAATATTGAAAAACCTTTTCAGATTTACTTTCTCCATGGTTACGTATAATTTTTAGAGATGCTTTATTTATAAGTAAATTACCACAATCCTTTTATGAAGCATCTAATTATTTAATTGCTAAAAAAAAAGTAAAGATCCCACTGAACATGCATCATGCAGACATATATCTTTGTTGAATGTGGATTCTAAAATATTTTCCAACATATTAGCAAATAGATTAGAGAAGGAATTTTCTCAAATTACCTCCGAGGATCAGACAGGATTTATTAAAATTGTTATTCACATTTTAACGTTAGGAGGTTAATGAACATTGTATACACTACTTCATCTAATACTCCAGAATGTGTTATTTGGCTTAACGCCGAGAAGGCGTTTGACAGGCTTGAATGGGAATATTTATTTAGTACACTTGAGAAATTTAATCTTACCCCAATATTTATATCTTAGTTAAAATTGATACATCATACAGCTTTGGCTGCTGTATTTACCAATAACCAGAAATCCCACCTTTTAGGCTTTTTCGAGGTACTAGTCAGGGTTGCATTTTTATCTCTTTACTATTTGTTATTGCCCTGGACCCCTTGGCAATCGCAGTTCGTGATTCACCCAATATATTTGGCATTATTCGTGTGAATAACACTCATATAGTATCACTATATGCAGATGACGGTTGTTCATCGGCACGTAGTGCATAACGGAGAAGTGACTGTCACTTCGTATAATCCACAAGAGTGGAGTGTTTCGAATATCCCTTTGGACCGCTTGTGTGTTGACCCTTGCCTGGGTAAGTTGTGTGGCAGCCACTGGAAGAAGATATTCCTGTGACAAGTCACTTCTGGTGATAATTCGTGCGTGGATTCGGAGTGACTCGACGGGCACGATCTATGGTGACCGTTATCTCGTTTAACCAGCGTGGAAGCTGTGGAGTTCGGCGTGAATCAACCTCCCTCTACATTCCACTCTGCATAACAAAACAAAAACCCAGCCACTCCGCGCCAACAGGCCAAGATAAGTCTTCTAAAGTTTTACTGAAGAGTAACTATGACTCTCCGAACTAAGAGTTTTGACCGCCGTTACTTTCTTGATGCTCCACGTTAAGATAAATTCTGTCCGATGTCTCCTGCCTACCTGCTCTCCCTCCTGTTTTCCGTTCACGTCTGCATCTTAACCAAATCTCCGTGCCTGTGCCCTGCACTTGGGTTCGCTTCATTCGTTGTAACAAGCACATCCTTTTCCTTAACATCTACGCACTTAATTTTTTCAGTCCATTGCAAGTCATATCTACTATCGCCAAGATCATTTTTCTTCCTGTAGAGAATACTGAAGCAAAGTATTCATTAAGTGCCTTTGTTATCTCCTCCTGTTCCCTACACACTTCTCCACCCTCACAATTGATTGGTACAATTGTCTCACATCTTGTCCTTTCATTCTTCACATACTTTTAGACCGCCTTGGGATTTTCCTTAACACGGCTCGCAAAGGCCTTCTCAGGGAACCTCAGGCTCTCGTAATTTCGTTACTAATCTCTATCCTGCAAACACTAAAATCTAGTTCATTATCATTTCCTGTTCTTCTTTAACATTTCGTAAGCATTTCATTCTCTTTCTGTCAGTCTCTGCTCCAGTGTGAGATTGTGGGATTAATTCCGTATTTGTCAGACTCTGGGAGAACGAGGGTTTCATTCTGTATCTGCCAGTCTCTGCAACATTGTGAGAGTGTGGGTTTCATTCTGTATTTGTTAGTCTCTGCTACAGTGTGAGAGTGTGGGTTTCATTCTGTATCCGTCCGTCTCTGTTACAGTGTGAGAGTGTGGGTTTCATTCTGTATCTGTCAGTCTATGCTGCAGCGTGAGAATGTGGGTTTCATTCTGTATCTGCCAGTCTCTGCTACAGCGTGAGAGTGTGGGTTTCATTCTGTATCTGTCATTCTTGCTACAGTGTGAGAGTGTGGGTTTCATTCTGTATCTGTCATTCTTGCTACAGAGTGAGAATGTGGGATTCATTCTGTGTGAGAGTGTGTGTTTCATTCTGTGTCCGTCAGTCTCTGTTACAGTGTGAGAGCGTGTGTTTCATTCTGTATCTGTCTCTCTCTGTTACAGTGTGAGAGTGTGGGTTTCATTCTGTATCTGTCAGTCACTGTTACAGTGTGAGAGTGTGGGTTTCATTCTGTATCTGTCAGTCTCTGCTACAGCGTGAGTGTGTGGGTTTCATTCTGTATCTGCCAGTCTCTGCTACAGAGTGAGAATGTGGGTTTCATTCTGTGTCTGTCAGTCTCTGTTACAGTGTGAGAGTGTGGATTTCATTCTGTATCTGGCAGTCTCTGCTACAGTGTGAGAGTGTGGGTTTCATTCTGTATCTGTCCGTCTCTGTTACAGTGTGAGAGTGTGGGTTTAATTTTGTATCTGTCAGTCTCTGCTACAGCGTGAGAATGTGGGTTTCAATGTATCTGTCATTCTCTGCTGCAGGGTGCGAGTGTGGGATTCATTTTATATCTCTCGGTCTCTGTTACAGTATGAGGGTGTATAAAACCCACCAAGAGAGCATATTTCATGTACCAGAATTACTTATATGAATAAATTTCCCTCATCAATTCTAAATTGCTCCTTCACCGTGTGTCTCTGCACACTTACGTTTGCTGATACTGTCACATATTCCTCTATGTGAACGAGAGCGTTAATCTGTTCGAGTTATGTCCCATTCATAAGTAATATAAGAATCACCTCGATTTTCTTATGACAGTTTCGGACTCGACTGCAATGTGCCATGCATTTTTGATTTGGGAAAATTGTAACTACGTTGTTCTGTGTTGCACCGAGAGAGTTTGTGAGTAGGAGTTCGAGGGAAGCTCCGGTTTGACATTTGGAATCACCCAAAGGTCCACATTGCAGCAGGCGGTTGACTGATGAAATCCGTGAAATTGCCGACACGGCTTACGTCACTGCACAGCCGGGAATCTCCCGCTCGTCAGGGACATGGCTGGCGGGAGAGCTTGTTCCGGTGATGCAAGACACCGGGTACTATGTTAACCCCGTCCGTGCCGAAGATATAGATGATTGGAGGTGAATGGACAGCAGATGGTGAATGGATTGTTATTACAATGTGAACACATCACCTGGACATGTTGAGATCAAGGAACAGAGAAGAGGAACAAGCCCTGTGACTCACTGCTCCTGCGTTGAACAAGATGCCGAATGAGACTAAACTCTGATGACTGTACATGACCCATCTTCCTTCATTCACTGGATGCTCATGTGCTTTGACTGAATATTTACCGCTATGGGAATCTAGAGGTTATACCGCAATAGAAGATAAATCTTTGTCATCAGCTCCCTTGTGAAGTAAGTATTGGAGAAGGCAAGCAAAAAACACTGATGGATTAAGAAGGTGGACGGTCACTTCCCCGGAATGTAGCAGGAGGGTTGGTGAGTTAGGCAAACTAGAATTAAACTGGATGATGAACAGTGATGACCTTGATAAATTGGCAATAGAAGCAGTTTTAAGACCCGCTCCGTAGAAGGACCATGTGTTAACTTGTAGGATTATTTTGTCGGACCTTCACCTCCATGCCCTGGAGGACTGAACTATATCCTCCAGATGGTGGATATTGACCAGGTGGAGAGAGGCTTTCCCAACTAGATAATGAAAACCGGTGACGTTCCAGCCAGGATTTTGTTTGGAGAGAGTTTTTACCCGTTGGGTATTGCCAAAGATTCTAGAATCAGATCATGGTCCCCGATACACCGCATAGGTGATATAAAATGGGATGAAACTGTCTGGGGCAAAACACAGTTTGATATTCCTTATCGACCACAATAGAGTGCAATTGCTGAATGGATGACCGGGACTTTAAAGACAATGCTAGCGAAAATAAAAGGGTTAGAATCCTTGTTTGGGTTGGATTTACCTTCAAGCGAGTTTGGTGGCATTGGAAAGGACAAATGCAAGCAGCAATTAATTGACTCTATTTAGGAGCCCTATTATGTCGCTGCCCATTATATGTGACGGAGGAAACAGCAAAGCAAACCTTATTTCGCCGCCCATAAGAGGAGAAGCAACAGAACAAAGCTTATTTCGAGGTGCGAACAGAATCGCAGAAGTTGGAAATCGGACAGAAAGTTTAATATCCCTACATCAGACGAGCCCGTTTACAGCTTCTCGATTTGTAGAGAAAGATGATATCGCTGACAGAGCCCGTCCATCAGCATGTCGAATTCAGACGGTTCCAAATAAGTTGGGTTGGTATCATATTAACCAACTCAAACCCCTTGAAGATACTCAATGTCATCTAGTAGCTCAGTTTCAGAGAGCATCTTGTCAAAGGGATGCTCTGGACCGAGTTGAGATCATACTCGTTGATTTACGTTTCAGGCAATCGACAGTAATGTGCATAACGAGCAGTTGTCCACTCAGTGAGATGGACAACCACTTCCGGTTTGTAGCCGGAGGAGAAGGATAGTTCACTTGTTTGCACTCGCCCGAGTCAAAGCGGGGAAAATGGGAGAGAGAAACAGATGGGAGAACGTGTTTATTACGTGGTCTTCTGCAAATAAAGTGGGGGTTAATGGATCTGGTATAAATGCATTTTAATAACCCTAACCCTAACCCTAGCCATAGTAGGAGCTAGCCAAAGTTGACTGAACGGATAGCCTAGCAGAAAAGACAGTGGAACAGCAATGGCAGGTATTCTTGGGAATAATACACAAGGTGCAAAATCAGTTCAACCCCCGGAGAAGAAAAGATTCGAACGGGGGAAAGGGGCCACAGTGGTTGACAAAGGAAGTCAGAGATTGCATAGCATTAAAAAAAAATAAGTATGACAGAGCTATGGTGAGTGGGAGGACAGATGATTGGGCAATTTTTTAGGAACAACAGAACTTAAAGAAAAAGGCAATACCGGGAGAAAAAAAATGAGGTACGTATGCAAGCTAGCCAGGAATAGCCAGGAATGTTGGGCCCTTGAATAATGTATTTGGTGAAATTGTTATGGGAAACAGAGAAATGGCAGAAGAATTTAATAAGTACTTTAGATCTGTCTTCACTAAGGAATACACAAGCAATCTCCCAGATATAAGGATGGGCCAAGGACATAGGGTAATAGAGGAAATGAAACAGTTTGACATTAGGAAGGAAACGGTGATGAGTAGAGTGATGGGACTGAAGGCTGACAAGTTCCCAGGTCCAGATAGTCTGCATCCTAGGGTACAAAAGGAGGTGGCCCTGGAAATTGCGAATGTATTGGTAGTCATTTTCCAATGTTCCTTAGATTCAGGATTAGTTCCTGAGTATTGGAGAATGGCTAATGTTATCCCACTTTTTAAGAAAAGAGGGAGAGAGGAAACAGAGAAATATCGACCTGTCAGCTTAACATCAGTAGTGGCGAAGATGCTAGAATCCATTAGTAAAGATGAAATAGAGACATATCTAGATAGCAGTGATAGGATTTGGCCGAGCCAGCACGGATTTACCAAGGGTAAATTATGCTTGACTAATCTATTGGAGTTTTTCGAGGATGTAACCAGGAAGTTAGATAAGGGAGATCTAGTGGATGTAATGTACCTCGATTTTCAGAAGGCATTTGATAAGGACCCACATAGGAGATTGGTGGGTAAAATCAGAGCTCATGGCATTGGGGGGAAGACATTGAGATGGATAGAAAACTGGTTGGCAGATAGAAAGCAAATGGTAGCGGTGAATGGGTGTTTCTCGGTATGGCAGGTTGTGACTAGTGGGGTGCCACAGGGCTCGGTATTGGGACCACAGCTGATTACGATTTACATCAACGATTTAGATGAAGGCATTGAGAATAACATCAGCAGGTTTCCTGATGATACTAAGCTGGGTGACAGTGTGACATGTGATGAGGATTTTAGGAGAATTCAGGGTGATGTGGATAGGCTGGGTGAGTGGGCAGATACTTGGCAGATGACGTTTAATGTGAATAAGTGTGAGGTTATCCACTTTGAGAGTAAGAGCAGGAAGTCAGATTATTATCTGAACGGTGAAAAGTTAGATAAGTGGGAAATACAAAGAGATCTAGGAGTCCTTGTTCATTAGTCACTGAAGGTGAATGAGCAAGTGCAGCAGGCAGTGAAGAAGCCTGATGGAATGTTGGCCTTTATTACAAAGAGAATTGAGTACAAGAGCAAGGAATTCCTCTTGCATTTGTATAGTGCCCGGGTGAGACCACACCTGGTGTATTGTGTACAGTTTTGGTCTGTAGGACATCCTGGCTATAGAAGAATTGCAGCGTAGATTCACAAGGTTAATTCGTGGGATGTCAGGACTGCCTTACGCAGAGAGGTTAGAGAGACTGGGCTTGTACTCGCTGGAATGAGGGAGATTGAGAGGTGATCTGATTACAACATATAAGATTATTAAGTGATTGGACAAGATAGAGGCAGGAAATATGATCCAGATGCTGGGAGAGTCCAGTACCAGAGGGCATGGCTTCAGAATAAGGGGTAGGTCATTTAGGACAGAGTTAAGGAAAAACCTCTTCTGCCAGAGAGTTGTGGGGGTCTGGAATGCACTGCCTCGGAAGGCAGTGGAGGCCAATTCTCTGGATACTTTCAAGAAGTAGCTAGATAGGTATCTTATGTATAGGGGAATCAAAAGATATGGGGACAAGGCAGGAACCGGGAATTGATAGTAGATGATTAGCCATGATCTCAAAATGGCGGTGCAGGTTCTAAGGGCGGAATGGTCTACTTCTGCACCTTTTGTCTATTGTCTGTAGTCTATAACGTCAGAAGGTTTGGTATCCAGGTATACAGAAAGCAAAGGATGGCTGTGGATGGTAAATTTTCTCCCTGTGTGTCGGTGAACACTGGAGTCCTGCGGAGATCTGTTGCGAGAACTACGGATTTTTTATGAATGGTTTGGATGAGGAGGTGGAAGGGTGGTTTATTGTATTTGCAGAGTTTTGAAGGTTAGTATAATTACGGAGAGAATAGAAGTGTGTCACAGATTACAACAGGACAGTGACGGGACGCAGAGCACCGCTGAGCAGTTACAGATGGAGTTCAACCCGGAAAGCTACGGTGTGATTCACTTTGGAAGGATGAGTTTGAAGGCTGAGGTGATACTTTCCAGAGTCATCAGAGGGTCGCACATTAGTACGAGTTCCACAATGGAAATAGAGTGTTGAGACTTTCTCCAATAAGCCGAAGGCCGCTCAATGCTACGAGAACCACAATCGGCACGGAGCGGTGTACTGCAGGAGCAGGAAAAAATGTGATCGACAGGTGAGCTTAAACGCATCCAGTGTTCTAAGCGTACTTATAGTGACTCTCAAAAGGCAATATACCTGACAGTAAATCAGGAGAAAAAATACAACTGAATGGCAAATAATGGAACAGCCTGGGAACCTGCGGATAATTCACAGATTTCACTTGCTGCTTTCGTTCAAGTCGATGGATAAATAGTAGTAGAATTATGCCAGGTTTGAGAATATGCTTAAACTTAAATAGACTGCATCGCACGACACGGGTATGGGGTGGTCAGGTCATTCACTGGCAGAGATCAGCTTCCAGGCAAACGGACAGCGTGCGCTGGAAAGCATTTTTCTTCAAATTGTCCGCAGTCCTCGCTACTTTCCCGAAGACACGACCCTTTTTTTCATCACAGGTCTCTGGAAGATCGCTGTGGATATTTTAAATGGTTTGGAGGAATAGAAGTGCAGTGTTATTGTAATACACGTCAGCTGTCATTGTTTATTCCATTACTCGCATCGTCCGGAATAACTGGCACGAACGAAAGAAAATAATGAACGAATGTTCCCCTTTAATAAAGAAGTGTTCTCCATTTCACCCGCCAGAACAAACTCCTTCCCTCAATTTCAGAAGCGAATGTGCTCCGTCAACTGTTACAAAATAAATCGAAATCAAGATGAATGCCAACTTTAAAAACAATACAGATATTAAAAAAAGTTATTTAAATAACTGAAGCCAGGTATCATGAAAAATAACGTGGAAAATTCGCATCATATTTTATTTTAAAGCACATAGATTGCAATACCCCTTGAGGAGTCAAATTAACGACTCGGAGACAGAGCGAGTAAAAATAGTTTAACGTAAGTGTTTGTGCAGTTGGTTGTCATTAATGCCTCTGATGTGATAGCCACGCTAATTGCCTCAGTGGAATTGTTTTCTCCTCAATAAAAGTCTGCTAAACCGATCACCAGTCCATCCGAGCAGCTGAAACACTCCGTACAACTGAACGCTGCTTCTGATGGAATATGGGATATCCGGCGATTTACTACATCGCGGCCGTTTTCTATCCCACACTTGTAGCGGTTGGTGTCCCCGGTAAGATGCCGGAGCTGGTTAATTTATGTATGGTGCCGTCGTTACTCTGCTGCGGTATCCGCACTGTTACTAAGCACAGATGCTACCGTCGGTGGAAACGTGTTTCCCAAATGGAGGATTCGGGCATCTGGTTGTTTTATTTCCATATTTCGTATTTCGATCGCAGTGTTTTTTTTTTCCTTTTGTCAATTAAGTTAGTACCGATTTTGTCACTGTTTCATAATTGCACCTCGCTGGGCTTTCTGAAGTGATGACGGTCTCTGTTTTTCTCGGTCCTGGTCTCTATTCGTGCAGACAGTCCGACGTTATAACACCGTGGCAGCTTATTTAAATAACTGTCCAGTCTATTTTCGACAGGTAGGTCTGTTCTTCTGTAAGTCAGTAAATGAGATCTCGTGTTTTATATCTCCTTGACTCCACTTTGTCACGGCTACATACAATCCCTTCAGCGATTTCAAGTCTAACAATGGAAATGGTGTTGTTTACAGGAACGATTGACTGCTCACCCGTACCTGAGTCGTGGAACTCGGATGCCTCGCTCTAAACTGTGGGAAGGTCGCCAATCCACTGACACTCACATCCGTCATTGTCCTCCAGCCGGAGTGCAGCGACCGAGACCGCACACACTGGATTCCGGCTTTCCTCTTCCATACAGGAAATACCCTGCACAGCATCGGGAGAATGGGGGCATTCAGGGAGCTGACCATATTTCTATTTTGTTTCCAAATTTCTTGCAGTTAACTTAACGGCGATTGTGATCCTATCTCGGGGAAAATGCGGACTCTCCAAATGCATCACCCGTTACCTGGTTGGAATGGCAACAGCGGATCTGATGGTGGTTATCGTTGCTGATTTAGTGGAACAGACCAACAATATCTACATTTATTCCAAATACCTGCTCCTCACTCCTGTCTGCGCTCTGACACTTGTATTTGTCGAATTAGCGACGGACTGTTCTGTTTGGTTCACGGTCAGTTTTACCTTCGATCGCTTCATCGCAATATGTTGCCGAAAGCTGCGGGAGCGATACTGCACCGAGAGAACAGCAACGGTGGTGATCGTGACCGTGGTTATAGTGAGCTGCGGGAAATGTGTCCCGGGTTACTTTGCCATTGAACCTTACGTCATCATTGACAACACGCCATGGCGGTGCACCGCCACATATGAATACGTTACTTCACCCGTGTGGAGAGGGTACACATTACTGGACAGTATTTTAACGCCATTGCTACCAATCGGATTAATCCTGGTGTTTAACGGGTTAACCGTAAGACATATCGTTGTAGCAAATAGAGTCCGCAGAAAGCTTCGGGAGAGCAGCGACAATCAGAAAGATGCCGAGGTGGAAAAACGCAGAAAATCGATGATCTTGCTGTTTTCTATATCAGCTAATTTCATATTATTTTGGATGCCCCATGTAGCCCGTTCTCTGAAATGGAAAGTGCAAAACTATCTTTACCAGGACAGATATTTGAGTTCCCCGGTGTACATCCTCCAACAACTTGGTTTCATGTTACAATTTCTCAGCATGTGCACCAATACTTGTATCTATACACTGACACAGAGGAAATTCAGAGAAGAGCTGATCAATGGAATGAAGTATGTGTTTACATTAAATGGCCATCTGTGTAGATAACCCCCGTGTCTAATGGCAATTCAGCTTTTTTTTCAAATAAAGTCGTTTTACAATGTACAGGTTCAGAAAATATGTCATAAATTCAAACAATTTATTCAAACAATGACACGCCTGGTCATACGGAATTTGCAGAGTTTTTGCTTCACACAGTTCAGGTAGGTAGCTATATAAACATTCAATACTGCTGCCGTGATTGTCACTTTGGTTGAAGTATGTTCCAAACTATCACAGACACTCGACTGTCACAAGGGCAGGGATGGCTTCAGGACTTTCCGGGTTTTAGATGTTTCAAAATGGACAGGGTCGGGTATCAGAATTTAAAGGGAGTACGATGGGGAACTAGGGATAGTATCACAGCTGCAGAATGGGAGGACAACGTGGAGCGTTAGTTTGTTAATAGACCTGGAGACGAACACTGATTATGTTCTAGCGTTTGAAATGGGCGCAATCTCACCGTTTGGAGTATTCTGTACAGCCGCCCACCAGATTAACAAAATAAAACGCGACGGGAACAGTGATGAACCGACTGGGAAGCAGAACCTGGATATGAGCCATGTTATTCGCAAGGGCACCTGCAACCTCCCTAATAGTCTTTGGCACCTACCTAAGTTAAAATGCTTAGGAATTGCATAAATTCTCGGTTGTGTTCAGGAAGTCTTCATGTCACAATATGAATAAAGGCTGACTAGCTAACATTCCATGTCAGATCTAATATTAGGAAAGGAAACGGGTCTTGTGACAGATCTATCCCCGGGTCCGCATTTCAGATCAACAGGGCGAACTCCCCACCATTTACCTTGCCCAGGGATAGCACCAGTGAGTATGGAATGTGTTTAATTAGGGATCAGCGATTTATGGTGCTGCCTGGCAGGAACTCAGGATGGTACATTGGGAAATGATGCACTCGGGGTGTTGCGCAACAGATATGTGGGGATTGTTTAGGGAGCACTTACACGGGGTTCAGTATAGGCTTGTCTCACTGATGCAGGGAAAGGACGATAGCGTAAAGTTACGCTGGGAGACAAGAAAGTTGGAACAACACGTCAAGGGGACGAAAGAACGATACTAACAGAACAGGAAGAAAGGATCAGGTAAGGCTAAAGCGAGTCACAATGTAGACAGGAAGGAATATAACAGTGGACTTAAAAGAGTGATAGGGGGAGTTGAGAAATCCTTGACTAGTTGGACTGTGAAGAACAGGAGGAGACTAGAGAGAGTGTGGGCAGATCAGAGGCAAAAGAGGAAAACGTGTCTGGAGTCCAAGGAGGCGATGAAGCTCCTCACTGAATACATTGATCAATGTGAACACTGCGAAAAAATGCAGATATGCTCGAACATGCCGACGTTGAGAAAGAGGATGCGTTGGAAACTTGGAAAACATTATGATAGATGATTCCCCGGTGGCGAACTGGATATAGTCCGGGTAATTTTGGAAGGCGATCTCCGATATTGCTGTGCTTTTGGACAGGATATTAGTGTCTTCGCTGGCCACGGAAGTAGAACTAGGTGACTGGAGGGTGGAAAAAGTTATTCATTTGTTGACGAAAAATAACAGGGATACTTGTTGGAATTATAGACCAGGGAGCCTTACATCAGTAGTGGGTAAACTACTGGAGGGGATTATTGAAGAGGGAATTTATGCATATTTGGAGAAACGTAGTCTGGCTACGGAGAGAAAGCATGGCATGTTGTCGTTAATGAGCCAGATTGAATTATTTGAAAAAGTGAAAATAAAACTAACAGTTGAATCAGAACAGTCGATGTGGGTCCTTTAATTTTTGTCAGGTGTCTGATAAGTTCCCGATAGTGGACTCATTCTGAATGTGAGGAGACATGGGGTCGAGGAAACCTGGCTGCGTTGATTCAGAATTGGCTTCCTAACAGAAGGCAGATGATAATATAGTAGACAGAGTAAATTCTGGCTGGGAGACAAAGGACATCCGTGTTCCGCATGAAGAGTTGAAATTCTGGCACACTTTGCAACACTATTGCGAGTCTGATGGAGCCCTACAACTTGAAACCAGCATTTCAAAGTGATCAGCAGCAGCTTCCGGTGTTTGTTAAAAGATCCAGCCTTCCAAAATCCCAATTCTAGTACACACTAATTTATCCTAATGCCAATTTACCTCTGAATCGTGGTTTTATTGCATCGAGTGTAGATACGCTCATTTTTCGATCTTTATAACCCTGAATCCACATGGCCGGTGTGGAATCCGTGTCTCCCTCTGAAATCATTAATAAACGAAACATACAAATCTACACAAACTAAAAACGCAGCGAAGGCAAAGCAAATATCTGAACTCACTCTTGTCTTCCTTCAAAACCATCGCAGACAGTCGGAGAATACAGAATAAACAATTTCCAAAGCTTCCATCTCCTCATGCTGTAACCATCCATTAACTCAGTCTCCATGCTTCAGTGTGTGCAAGGACAGTGGAATCGAACAGCATCAACAACTTTCTAGATTGGTCGGTGCTGTGAGGCAGTAAGGTTCCAACCCAGATATACAGTCAGACAGCCACAGGGAACCACTGCACAGAAACAGGGTCTTCAGTAAGTTCGGGCCTTGATGAAATATTTAAACTGTCTACTCCCATCGACCTGACCCGGACCGTAGCCATCCATATCCCTCTCATCCGTGTATTTCTCCAAACATCTCTTAAACGTTGACATCGGAATCTCAATTACCACTTGCGTTGACAGCACTCTCTACATTCTGTCGACCCTCTGAGTGAATAAGATTCGCCTCATGATCTCCTTAAACATTTCACATTTCACCCTTCACCCATGATCTCCAGTTGTATTCTCGCCCAAAATCAGTAGAGAAAGCCCGCTTGCATTTACACTCTCTATACGCCTCATAAAGTTGTATACCTCTATCAAATCTCCACTCAGTCTTCTACCCGCTCGGGAATACAGTGCTGATATATGTAATCTTTCCTTTTTAATTCAAAACATTCAGTTCCGGCAATAGTCGTGTAATTTTTCTCTTCATTTTTTCAATCTTATTTGCATCTTTCCTGCAGGTAGTTGAGCTCAACAGCTCACAATATTCCAATTCGGGCCCCAACAAAGCCGTAAACCGTAACAACGTAACATCCCAACTCCTGTACTCCATACTTTGGTCCGGGAAGGCCAATGTGCGAAAAGCTTTACCATGTCTACCTTCGCCGTAACTTTCATTGAATTATGGACCTGTATTCCCAGATTCGTTTGTTCTATCGTACTGCTCAGTGCCCTATTTCTCATTGTTTCAGACCAACCCTGGCTGGTCCGCCCAAAGGACAACATCTAACAGTTGTGTGCGTTAAATCCGATCTGACAATTTTCAACCCGTTTTTCCAGCTGGTCCAGATCCCGCTTTATGCTCCGGTACTCTTACCCCGCTGTCCACTACACCTGTAATGCTGTTATCATCGGCAAATTTGCTGATCCATTTAACGACATTATTATCCAGATAAGTTTATGGATGACAAGGAACAAGGGGCACAGCAACGATCCCTGGGATACTCCATTCATTACAGGTCCCCAGTTAGAAAGACAATCATCAATTATCATACTCCAGTTTCCCCAACGTATCCAATGGCGAATCCAATTTACTTCCTCATTGTGAAAGCCAAGCGACTGATCCTTCCCGAGCTTCCTCCCACGCGGAACCTTGCAAATTCCTTGCCGAAGTTCCTGTAGACGGCATCCACAGCTTTGCCTTCAACACCATTCCAGATTACTACTTGTAAAGATCTGTGAGATTGGTTGGACATGATCTACTGCGCACTGGTCAATATTGTCTATCGCTAATGTTCCTGTTCCTGATCGGGAGCTGGTGAAAGATTTTCGATGGGGAGAGAGATCAGAGTCAGGTGTTTAGTGTCTGTAGAAAGCGGGAGGGGGATAGACACGAGAGAGATGACGTGCGAGGTGATGCATTTTGTAAGCTCCAGTAAGAGCGGGATGTCTACATTATTGATAAGGCTTTAGGAATTTTGAGATTTGTTTATAAATCCAAAGATTCACGATGACACTGGCAATACACGCGAAGTATTGCCGACAGATCGCTAAAAGTCTTGATGTATTTCTGCTGACCCACTGTCGCTGCAATCTGAAACCCATAATTTCCCTTTAAGAAACGTACTTTTGATCTGACTAAATTACTCAGCAGATTAACGAGCTACTGAAGGACCAGGTGGACTTGACTCTCGGGAATGCAGGTGCGGCACCTTTTAGCGGTCAGCGAAGGTCAGCCATTACCATTGCCGGAAAAGAGGTCGGTTCGGAAGACTTCATGCCAGACTAAATCGACGGGCGATGAAGCATCATTTACCCGGCATCTTCTTGGCGAAAGGTCAATTACTTGAAAACAAGATGCATTACGTCAGCGCAACGTTGCAGTTTCGGAGGGAAATGAAGGGCTGCTGTCCTCTCTGTTTCATGGAGACATGGCTCAGTTCGGTGGAACAGCCGGAAGGCTTCTCAGTCCACCGTTCGGAGAAGATAAGAAGGTATTGTGGTGCTGGGGGAGGGGGGGGGGGCGGGCGGTGGAACGGCGGTGTTGTTTCATGACTAACTCTTCACCTTCTCCGTACATGGCGGTCTTGCCGCACCCTTGTTGCCCCAATCACAACATCCAATGATTGAGTTCTGTCGGTGCTGCTTACCGAGAGGTTCTCCTCATTGATCCGGACGGCACTTCACATACCGCCAGAGCAGATGTTAAGCAAGCATACCATGTACTGAGTGCCGCGATCGGCAAACAAGGAACTGCCTACACTGAGGACTTTCAAATCATTGCGGGGGTTTCTATCAGGCTTGTTTCAAGAAATCTAAGCTAATTTGTCGCCAGCACATCATCCTCAGTACCAGGGGCTCCCGCACACTCGACCACGGTTACAGCACGATCAGAAAGCCCAGCATTCCACCCCCAGACCATATTTCAGGCATTCTGAACGTCTGGGTTTCTTTCTCATACCTCCACCCAGGGGGAGGGTAAGGAACAAGACACCGGATGTATCGGCAACAATGCCACGGGAATCGGAGGGCAGAGTACTGAATTGCTTCGAGGCGACAGACAGAAACAAAAACGAACCAGGGCTCATAAGAGAATCTGAATGTTACCATCTTTATAAAGACACTGGAGAACGAGTGTTTCCCACTGATTCATTCAGAGTCCAGAGTGTTTCTTAAACTGAAGCATTGGGTGAGCACGCGGTCTGCAAAGTGCTGAGCAGTAGATTCGTGACAATATTTATCACATTTATTCATTATTATTCATCTTTAGGTTTTGTTTCATATTTTGCTGGTTTTGTAGTAATCTACTGTTGTAATCAGAACTTCATCAGCCTCCCTGGTGGTCTAGTGGTTAGGATTCGGCGCTCTCACCGCCGCGGCCCGGGTTCGATTCCCGGTCAGGGAATTAAAATATTGCCTGTTTATTTAAAGTGTTTGTTTCAAATTATTTTGTGTATTAACTTGCTTCCACAAGAACCCGAATCCTGTCTATGCTTAACCTGCATCCGCCTGATTCAGCACCATAAAACCACAAAATATACGAGCAGAACATGGCATTGAAAAAATAATATCGCAGGTGCAGTCTCAATAAAGCTGGAAATAACTGCGAGGTCTTGCTGGCAATAACTTGCAATCGATACAATGTAGGTTTAATCTTCTTCACTCCTCACTGCAACTCAATCCACTCAGAGACGCTGTCTGTCTGTAGAAGAGGGTGACCATACATTTCCCATATTGGACTCTGGTCCTACTCACTCAGTTTGCCGACATCACCTTGACTCATCTGCACGGGATCATCACTGCTCAAATCTCAGTGAGTATTGTCAGGTCCAGTCGGGTTTATTGTCGTGTGCACAGGGATGGTGAGGGACAGGTACAATGAAACACTTGCAGCATCATTGCAGGCTCGAAAAGACAGACAGTACGCAAAGCATATATTGTACAATTCTGTATCATTAACAAAAGATGGATATCAATCTTGTGCCAGTTTCAGCCTTGGAAATGATTCATCAGGCAAACTGATGACATAATTGCGAACTATTATATCCACGGGAGAGCATCCAGGCCCAAGAAAGGCTGTTTATTCCTTTTCTTTAAACAGACAGACAACAGAATGAAGGGAAGTGTCTAGACCTTTTCAGCCAGCCTTGGCATTCTATAAGATCAGGCTGGCCCAGACTTTTTCTCAATCCTCCCTCCCCCCCATACAGCAGTTGCCGGTCAAAAGTCGGCCGGTCACCTCCACCAAATCTTCTACCGTCTCCCCAGGTGTGAGGAGATAAACTTCTGTCGCCCGCCTTTATTTCAACGCCCTGACAGCGCCCCCAGCTTCGATCAGAAGCCTATTGATATTAATGTTATATAATGGGACATTGTACTGAGCTTTGTTCGGTATTGACGGGATTTTGTGGAGGCAGAAGCAGTCAGAGTCTGTGGGAAGGAACAACTCTTGGTGAAACCCTTTCCGCAACTGGATAACACGTTGGATTGACATCTGCATACACGAATGGGAGCTAGGTAGGTTGCACGTCATTTGACGAGATTTGTTGATATCGGACAATTACACCGCTCTGTGGCAATTGGCGAGGGTGATTTTGACGGAAGGTCAGCGAAACGATTTGTCAATGGCAATAGGCGGGGTCGCTCCCTGGACAAAAGAGCAATGGGGAGTCTGTACAATGAGGGATATGAAACCGGCGAAAGCTTTTCACGTTCGGAGACCGTGCTGCCCACTTCAGTAAAAGGATGAAGTCCACTTCTTTACACTGACGCTGAAATATCCGTTCTCTGCATTTGATTCTTTTAGTTTTACAAGTCGGTAAAGCTGCAAACTACAAAGCGTTTATGCTGCCCAGAGGGGGATTGGTCAGAGTCGTAATAGAAATGAAAGTTTCACAATGAGTGTAAAAATCTCTAAATCTGCCGGCTGGTACGTAGTTGTCAAATGAACACAGACAGCAGCCAGGATGTTAAATTTTTATTGGCAGTGAGGTTTCTATTCCCTGGCGCTGCAGTCTGAGCGCTGCAAACAGGATTCGAACATGGCGCGGAGAATCCCCATTGGATTTCAAGTCCAACGCCTTAACCACTCGGCCATCGCAGCTCCATTAATGTTCATTGCACCCACCGTAGCACTATAACTGAAGTGATGGTTGTACTTATTTTCGGTAATGGAAAAGATGATTCATCATTCCAATACAAATAGTATAATTCGACAGCTTTGGAATTTGTTCCAACACAGTTATATCAGAACGTGAATGTGGAGCGATAACACTGCCGTCAGTATCGTAACTGAAGGAGATTTCCATTGTTGGGGATAAAGGTCGGGATCAGAATCAGGTTTATAATGACGGACATATGTCAACATTACATTGTTGCTTATATATTCTACCCCTCCTGAACCGAATTTTAAAATTGCATTTGCCTTCCTTTACCGCTGACTAAGCCTGGAAGTAAACATTTAGGGAATATTGCACAAGGTCTCTTTGCACCTCTGATTTCAGAAAACCTTCTCCATTTAGAGACGTTTTTATCCTTTCTTCCAAAGTGCATCACCGTACCGTACGATGATCTATTTGACAAATCTCCTCCCTTTCTCCTCAACTGTCTTTGATCTTCAAACTGCTTGGAATCTTTTGAGTTATCTAACACGTTCAAGTCAGGCTACCTTTCTTTTATTGTCCTTTCTTCAGCCTAACTTCCTTCTTTCAGAGCGGAGTGACAGTCATAATTCTCCAGTCATCAGCATCTATTCTCGAATATCAAGTCACTTTTATTGTCATTTCGACCATAACTGCTGGTACAGTACATAGTAAAAATGAGACTACTTTTTGAGGACCATGGTGTTACATAACACAGTACAAAAAACTAGAGTGAACTACGTAAAAAGCAACACAGAATAGAACTACACGAGACTACAGACCTACCCAGGACAGCATGAAGTACACAAAACAGTACAGGCATTACAATAAATAATAAACAAGACAATAGGGCAGTAAGGTGTCAGTCCAGGCTCTGTGTATTGAGGAGTCCGATAGCTTGGGGGAAAGAAACTGTTACATCGTCTGGTCGCGAGAGCCCGAATGCTCAAACGGCAGGAGGGAGAAAAGTTTGTAGGAGCGGTGCATGTGGTCCTTCATAATGCTGGTTCCTTTGTGGATGCAGCGTGTAGTATAAATGTCCGTAATGGCGGGAAGAGAGACCCCGATAATCTTCTCAGCTGATTTCATTATCCGCTGCAGGGCCTTGCAATCATTAATGGTTCAGTTTCCGAACCAGGTAGTGATGCAGCTGCTCAGGAAGCTCTCAATACAACCCCTGTAGAATGTGATGAGGATGGGGGGAGGTGGGAAATGGATTTTCCTCAGCCTTCGCAGAACGTAGAGACGCTGCTGGGCTTTCTTTGCTATGGAGCTGTTGTATGTAAATAATGATACGTGAAGGAGTGCCTACAGAATCTCTCCAGTTACCACTTTCAGGACCATGGGGTGTAGTCCAACTGGTCCCGATGACATCTAATTTTTGTCCTTTCAGCTTCACAGGCACCTTCTCCAGGTGATAACATCCACTCTCACTGATGCCCTCTGACACATGTTTCTCGCTGCCTGCCATTATGCTGGCGTCTTCCACAGAGCAGCCTGGCGCAAAATATTCATTCAGTTCGTCCCTTTTCTTTTCCCCCCATTACTGCTTCTTCCGCGTCATTTTCCAGCTTTCTGATACCCATTCTCGCATCCCTTTTAATATTCATATGTCTGAACAGAGGTATTTTCTCCAGTATTGGCCAGTTTTGAAAGCGTCCCAAACCTCCGGCTTCCCTCTAATGCTTGCTACATTATAAACCCTCACTTTTGCTTTTATGCTGTCTTTACTTTCTGGTATCAGCCATGGTTGCCTCATCCGCCCTTTCCAATATTTATTCTTATTTAGGATGCACCTTTCCCATTAACCCGTAAAACACCAACCATTGTGGATTTTCTCTCAGCCATGCTAGTGCCCCCTTTCCAATCCACCTGGCCCGCTCCAGACTTGGGTCGCCGTTCTTTTCTGCCAGTAACAGGGTCGAGGACTATTATCGTCCCTGTTTTTATTTCTGCGAGTGACGGGTTCGAAGACAGTTATGGTCCCTGAGTTCTTTATTCTGCGAGTGTGTCTGATCATAAGACCCTGGGGCATAATCAGACCGCCAAACGATTGAAATCCCGCCAGGCCCGTTGGCCATTGTTTTTTGGACGGATCAAGTTTACCCTCATGTACCTTCCAGGATCCAAGGACGGGAAGTCGGTCGCGCTTTCCCGCCAGCATGACTCCACGGATATCACCTCCATTCCCGAGACGATCCTCCCACCATCCTGAGTGTGGCCACCCTCACTTGGGAGATCCAGGCTAAGGTAAAGGAAGCCCAGCGGGACGAATCCGCCCCTGGCAATGGACCCGGCGATCGCCCGTACGTGCCTGTCTCCGTCAGGTCTCAGGTTCTCCAATGCGGGCACACATCCTGGTTCACCTGCCACCCCGGGAGTGATCGGACCCTGGTAACGGACCCGGCGATCGCCTGTACGTGCCAGTCTCCGTCAGGTCTCAGGTTCTCCAATGCGGGCACACATCCCGGTTCACCTGCCACCCTGGGAGTGATCGGACCCTGGTAACGGACCCGGCGATCGCCCGTACGTGCCCGTCTCCGTCAGGTCTCAGGTTCTCCAATGGGGTCACACACCCGGTTCACCTGACACCCCGGGAGTGATCGGACCCTGGTAACGGACCCGGCGATCGCCTGTACGTGCCCGTCTCCGTCAGGTCTCAGGTTCTCCAATGCGGGCACACATCCCGGTTCACCTGCCACACCGGGAGTGATCGGACCCTGGTAACGGACCCGGCGATCGCCCGTACGTGCCTGTCTCCGTCAGGTCTCAGGTTCTCCAATGGGGTCACACATCCCGGTTCACCTGACACCCCGGGAGTGATCGGACCCTGGTAACGGACCCGGCGATCGCCTGTACGTGCCTGTCTCCGTCAGGCCTCAGGTTCTCCAATGGGGGCACACATCCCGGTTCACCTGCCACCCCGGGAGTGATCGGACCCTGGTAACGGACCCGGCGATCGCCCGTACGTGCCCGTCTCCGTCAGGCCTCAGGTTCTCCAATGGGGGCACACATCCCGGTTCACCTGCCACCCCGGGAGTGATCGGACCCTGGCAATGGACCCGGCGATCGCCTGTACGTGCCTGTCTCCGTCAGGTCTCAGGTTCTCCAATGGGGGCACACATCCCGGTTCACCTGGCACCCCGGGAGTGATCGGACCCTGGTAACGGACCCGGCGATCGCCTGTACGTGCCTGTCTCCGTCAGGTCTCAGGTTCTCCAATGGGGGCACACACCCGGTTCACCTGCCACCCTGGGAGTGATCGGACCCTGGTAACGGACCCGGCGATCGCCTGTACGTGCCGGTCTCCGTCAGGCCTCAGGTTCTCCAATGCGGGCACACATCCCGGTTCACCTGCCACACCGGGAGTGATCGGACCCTGGTAACGGACCCGGCGATCGCCTGTACGTGCCCGTCTCCGTCAGGCCTCAGGTTCTCCAATGCGGGCACACACCCGGTTCACCTGACACCCCGGGAGTGATCGGACCCTGGTAACGGACCCGGCGATCGCCTGTACGTGCCAGTCTCCGTCAGGTCTCAGGTTCTCCAATGCGGGCACACATCCCGGTTCACCTGACACCCCGGGAGTGATCGGACCCTGGTAACGGACCCGGCGATCGCCTGTACGTGCCAGTCTCCGTCAGGTCTCAGGTTCTCCAATGCGGGCACACATCCCGGTTCACCTGCCACCCTGGGAGTGATCGGACCCTGGTAACGGACCCGGCGATCGCCCGTACGTGCCCGTCTCCGTCAGGTCTCAGGTTCTCCAATGGGGTCACACACCCGGTTCACCTGACACCCCGGGAGTGATCGGACCCTGGTAACGGACCCGGCGATCGCCTGTACGTGCCCGTCTCCGTCAGGTCTCAGGTTCTCCAATGCGGGCACACATCCCGGTTCACCTGCCACACCGGGAGTGATCGGACCCTGGTAACGGACCCGGCGATCGCCCGTACGTGCCTGTCTCCGTCAGGTCTCAGGTTCTCCAATGGGGTCACACATCCCGGTTCACCTGACACCCCGGGAGTGATCGGACCCTGGTAACGGACCCGGCGATCGCCTGTACGTGCCTGTCTCCGTCAGGCCTCAGGTTCTCCAATGGGGGCACACATCCCGGTTCACCTGCCACCCCGGGAGTGATCGGACCCTGGTAACGGACCCGGCGATCGCCCGTACGTGCCCGTCTCCGTCAGGCCTCAGGTTCTCCAATGGGGGCACACATCCCGGTTCACCTGCCACCCCGGGAGTGATCGGACCCTGGCAATGGACCCGGCGATCGCCTGTACGTGCCTGTCTCCGTCAGGTCTCAGGTTCTCCAATGGGGGCACACATCCCGGTTCACCTGGCACCCCGGGAGTGATCGGACCCTGGTAACGGACCCGGCGATCGCCTGTACGTGCCTGTCTCCGTCAGGTCTCAGGTTCTCCAATGGGGGCACACACCCGGTTCACCTGCCACCCTGGGAGTGATCGGACCCTGGTAACGGACCCGGCGATCGCCTGTACGTGCCGGTCTCCGTCAGGCCTCAGGTTCTCCAATGCGGGCACACATCCCGGTTCACCTGCCACACCGGGAGTGATCGGACCCTGGTAACGGACCCGGCGATCGCCTGTACGTGCCCGTCTCCGTCAGGCCTCAGGTTCTCCAATGCGGGCACACACCCGGTTCACCTGACACCCCGGGAGTGATCGGACCCTGGTAACGGACCCGGCGATCGCCTGTACGTGCCTGTCTCCGTCAGTTCTCAGGTTCTCCAATGCGGGCACACATCCCGGTTCACCTGCCACACCGGGAGTGATCGGACCCTGGTAACGGACCCGGCGATCGCCTGTACGTGCCCGTCTCCGTCAGGTCTCAGGTTCTCCAATGCGGGCAGACATCCCGGTTCACCTGCCACACCGGGAGTGATCGGACCCTGGTAACGGACCCGGCGATCGCCTGTACGTGACGGTCTCCATCGGGCCTCAGGTTCTCCAATGGGGGCACACATCCCGGTTCACCTGACACCCCGGGAGTGATCGGACCCTGGTAACGGACCCGGCGATCGCCTGTACGTGACGGTCTCCATCGGGCCTCAGGTTCTCCAATGGGGGCACACATCCCGGTTCACCTGACACCCCGGGAGTGATCGGACCCTGGCTCTCCTGAGGAAGCACTTTTGGGGGCCGTTCACGGAGGGGAACACCCGTTCTTATGTCTCGGCTTGTTCCGTCTGTGCCCGGGGAAAGTTCTCTCATCGACCACCTGCGGGTCTTCTTCGTCCTCTAACTGTACCTGGTGTCCCTACTCACACATCGCCCCAGACCTCGTCACTGGTCTACCCCTTCCCGCGGAACCAGCAGTGTCCACACCGTGGTAGACCGATTTTCTAAGGCGGTGTACATTGTGGCCCTCCCTAAACTCACTTCCCCTCAAGAAACCGCAGGTCTTCTCATCCGCCAGGTCTTCCGCCTCCATGTAATCCCCGCGGACATAGTCTCCGATCTAGATCCCCAGTACGTCTCACAGGTATGGAGAGCCTTCTGTCAGGCCTCAGGTGCATCAGCCAGCCTGTCATCCGGCTTTCACCCCCAGTCGAACGGGCAGACGGAACGGGTCAACCAAGACCTGGAGCGACCACCTCCCGTGGGTTGAGTACGCCCCCAACTCTCTGGTGAGCTCTGCCATTGTGCGCTCTCCGTTCGAGTACTCCCTTGGGTACCAAGCCCCGATGTTCCCTGCGCAAGAAGGAGAGATTGCGGTACCGTCGATTCGGGACCATATTGATCGGTGCCGTAAGTTTTGGGAGGAAACTCGCGCGGCCCTACTCAGATCAACAAATCAAAATAAGAAGACAGCCGACCGAGACCGGACTCCGGCGCCGGAGGTACCAACCTGGGCAGATGTTGTGGCTTTCCTCCAAGGACATCCTGCTCAAAAACGAACATAGGAAACTCGGCCCCCGCTTCCTGGAACCATCCAAGGTTGACAGGATTATCAATCCCACAGCGGTCCGCCTACTATTGCCAAGGTCCATGCGCATCCACCCAACTTTTCAAGTGTCTCAGATAAAGCCAGTTTCCGTCAGCCCCTTGTGTCCCCCACCTGGGACTCCCCCACCTGCCCGTATCATCGACAACCATCCGGCATACACCGTCCGAAGACTACTGGATGTACGCCGTAGGGGCAGGTGTCTCCAATACCTAGTGGACTGGGAAGGGTCCAGAAGAGCTTTCCTGGGTCCCCCGCTCCTTCAGTTTAGACCGTTCCCTCATCCAGGACTTTCATCGGGACAATTCAGACAGGCCTGGAGGATCGCACGGAGCCTCCCATTGTGTGGCGGGGGATTACTGCCATGATCACTTCTAGTTCCTGGTTATCTTCCTCCGGAATTGGGCCTCAATCACGTCGTTTATTTCCCAATCATTCCCATTTTCCACTAAATACCAACACCTGCTTTCCATCAGCAAATGCAGTGTAAATATCCTGTGACCATAACTAGGAGCTGCCAGCTCGCTGGTCGACTCGTGTACGAGTAATCTCGTGCCATGGTTCTTAGGACGATCAGTTACAAATCCAGCATCTTTCCTGAATCCTCTACGAAAACCAAGACTCCAGGTAATGACTCCCTTGCCACCCATTCCACGCCCGTGTTCAGCACTTGGGTTCGTTCCACTGCCACATCCCTGTAACACTCTACCTATACCCATACTCCAGGGAATAAGTTCCTAAACTAATAATACGTGTTACTGAGAACGGAAAGTAACAGTGGGCAATGTTTTGTACTTATTGCTGTACTTCAGAGCAGGGTGGGGAGGCGATGTCTCGGGTCATTGCTCAAGAACGCAAAGCATTGAGCGCTTTGCACGGTTTCTGTGGTGTAGTGGTTATCACGTTCGCTTTACACGCGAAAGGTCCCCAGTTCAATCCTGGGCAGAAACATTGTTTGGGCTTCAGTGCTTCAAATGAACTTGAGACTCAAATTTTCAGTTTGTGTTCAAGTTTACTGTCATGTGCATCCAGCTGTAAAAATAATGAACATTCTCTTTTCTTGCAGTAGCGCATTGTATTTCAAACCTGGCAAAGGTAAATTAAAGCAGGAAGAATTAATAGAAATTATATTTAATTTACAGGAGACCATAAAGGGATTTAAACCTAAGGAGGTTCGTGGATAACGTACACTGCGTAACGGGAGAATCAGCCTTCAACCCTATTGTCATGTATTGTCGCATGAGGATGCATTGTGGTTTCAACGAAGCTCACACCTCAAATGTTCCCATCCAGAGCAACATCAGAAATAACTTTGTGCTGAAAAATTTCAAACCTACTTTAAAATAGCAAATCGCTTTCGTTTTCCACACCCCTATATTCCATTCCTTCCTCGTCTCACCATACAGACTCTCCGTTCATATTCTCCACCACAGTATTCTGGGTTCCACCTTTTCAGTCTGCCTCTCCCCATCTCTCTCTATTTCTTTATCTCACATGCATTCAATCTCTCTGCTTCTCTTTGTTTTCTCTGTCGCGAGCAGCACCACAGCAACCACACGTCAGACGCGCAAATATTTGTGCTCAGTACAGTTACAACTGTGGAAACAGTTGGTAACATCAACACCTAAAACTTTCAATCTGTGATCTTCCGGTGATATTGCAGCGCAGACAGAAGTCAAATATCTTACCATTGGTATCGCTCATTCCATTCCTGTTAAAGGTCCAAGGAGGAAGAATTGATCACAACTCTGACATCGCAGTTCTGCGGGAATGTCGAAAAGTATGGTAAAAATCTTCCTATATAATGACGGTAATGTAGAACAGGAAAACTGGGCACTTTTTAGTTTTGAGACGAGGTGATGGTGGGAGATCTCATATCGGTACAGAGTTGGGATCACGGTCCATTTCAATATATTGAAGTGGTTGTGATTCCATGTAAAATTAAAACGTGGGCGAAATATCCCGCGCCTGCATAAGGGTCAGTAACTGGCCGTGGAGGTTCATCCGTAACGTCAACGTCAGGAATAAATACTTATCTCGGAAAACGCTCCGCCCCTGATTCAACGCGCAGCCCGTGTAGAGTTACTCCGAAATAACTCCCGATCTTTCTCCAGTAACACTCTTAACTTTATCACCTTATTAAAGTCTTACGGCCGGACATTCTGATCAAACCAGCCACAATTATATTGTTTAGCCTTTCGACAACGTAATTGCCAGTGATGCTTTACTCCGGGATCCCCACGGTGGAAGTGAAATGTTTGAAATATATGCCACTGAAAAATGATCAGTGAAAATGTATCCTGGGGTATCAGTGGAGTCCAGTTGGAAAATAACACCTCGCCTTTGGACGTTACGGAACAGATGGGTAGTATATTGACAGTCACACACAAGATGCTTGTGGAACACAGCAGGCCAGGGAGCATCTATAGGGAGAGGCACTGTCGGTGTTTCGGGCAGAGACCCTTCGTCAGGACTAACTGAAATGAAAGATACTGAGATTTGAAAGTAGTGGTGGGAGGTGGAAATGCGAAATGATAGGAGAAGACCGGAAGGGCTGGGATGAAGCTAAGAGCTGGAAAGGTGATTAGCAAAAGTGATACAGAGCTGAAGAAGGGAAGTGATCATGGGACGGGAGGCCTCATGAGTAAGAAAGTGGGGAGGAGCACCAGAGGCAGATGGAGAACAGGCAGAGTGATGGGTAGAGAGAAAAAAAAAACAACAGCAGTTAAATATGTCAAGGATGGAGTGATAATGAGGACATGGAGGCCACCTGCTGTACCAGCGAGTGAGGAATGGGCAATTGTTCACCAAGTTGTAGTTCCTAAGGTTTATAGGACTGAAATTTTAACTTTGGCCCACAGTATACCCTTACATCGACATTTTGGAGTGAATAAAACTAAACAGGATTATCAAAAAATGTTACTGGCCTAATTTGAGGACAGATGTTGTGACCTTTCGCAGAACCTGTCACACTTGTCAAATTGTGGGTAAACCTAATCAGGTCACCCCAGTGGCTCCACTGTAGTCTAAACCTGCATTCAGTGACTCCTCTTCAAAATTTATAGTGGATTGTGCTGGCCCTTTGCCAAAGACTAAAGCTGGCCATCAGTATCTGCTAACTATTATGTGTACTACATCCTGATTCCCAGAGGCAATACCTCTCAGAAATATTAAAGCTAAAACTGTGGCAAAGGCTGTTACCAAATTTTTTACTTTTTCTGGTTTGCCTAAAGAAATCCAGTCTGAACAAGGAAGTAATTTTACATCTGGATTATTCCAGCAGGGAGTTTATGAACAGGGAACTAAACAAATTACATCATCTGCATACCATCCAGAATCACAAGGGGCTTTTGAAAGATTTCATTCTGCCCTCAAAACCATGATTAAGACATATTGTGTTGAAAATGGAAAAGACTGGAATGAAGGAATACATTTGCTTTTGTTTGCAGTAAGAGAGTCAGTACAGGAATCACCGGGATTTACTCCATTTGAGCTTGTATTTGGTTGTAGAGTGAGGGAACCTTTGACCTTGTTAAAGAACATAGGATTAATGGGGATGTACATGTTAAGTTGTTAGACTATGTTTTGAAGATCAAAGATAAACTACTCCACACCTGAGGTCTAGCGAGACAAAACTTAGATTTCTCAGAACAAAGTGAAGTGTTGGTTTGATAGGAGGGCTTGGGAAAGAAAATTCCAGGTGGGGGATAAGGCGCTTACCTTATGTTGAAGAATGTTGACAAATCCACCTCAGGCGAATCTCAATAGACCGTATGAAATGGTCTCTCAAATTAATGATCTGAATTGTGTTATTAAAACACCCGACCAATGTAAACCAGCACAGGTTGTACACATAAATATGATACAGTCTTATTTTGACAAGCAGGCACCATCGGTGAGTGTTGTTGTCAAAACATATGAATCTGGTAACCCTGAGAATGAAACAATTGACTCGTCTGAGAATTTTCACAAGCCAAACATGGTCCCAGTTAGGCTAATGAACTCGGTTGTTCCAGAAAACATTGATAACAGGTTGGCACACCTGCAGCCAAAGCAACAACAATAGCTGAAGAAATTAATTCTGGAGTTTAAAAATGTATTTCCCATTGTTCCCAAGCAACCCACAGTCGCAGTACATAACGTAGATAATGGTCAAGCCAAACCGCTTAAACAACACCCATATTGCATGAATGCAGAAAAGTGTAAATTGCCTGAGCAGGGAATTGAATATATACTGGAAAATGGTATTATTAGTCCTTTAGCAGCAGATTGCTCACCCTGTGTTATTGTGCTCAAACCTGATCATAGTGTTAGATTTTGCACTGATTATAGGAAGGTAAATGCAGTAACAAAAGCAGATGCCCATCCTGTCCCTAGGGAGGATGATTGCACCGAAAAGATTGGAAAAGCTAAATTTCTTACAAAGATTGATCTGTTGAAAAGGTATTGGTGTGTTCCATTGATGGACAGAGGTAGAGAAATTTCTGCATTTGTGACACCATCTGGGTTGTATGAATACAATGTTTTACCTTTTGGAAGGAAAAATGCTCCAGGAACATTCCAGAGAATGAATGATCCTGTAATTCGAGGATTAGAACACACAGATGCCTATATTGATGACTTAGTTACAGGGAGTGCCACTTGGGAAGAACATATCTCTGCAGTAGAAAAGCTGTTTGACAGGCTTTCCTAGGACAACCTTACAGTTAACTTGGCTAAGAGTGAATATGGCCATGCCACTGTGACCTGTCTTGACTATGTTGTAGGTCTAAGCAAGTTGGCTCCTGTTCGGTCAAAAGTCCAGGCAATTTCACAAGTTCCTATTCTGTCTGTTGAGAAGGTTCCTACAAGGTTTCTGGGAATGAATGGATATTATCGTAAGTTCTGTAAGAACTTTGCTGCTGTCGCTCTTCCTCTGACTAATCTCCTGAAGAAGGTTGAAAAGTTTGTTTGGACCGAGCCTTGTCAGGAGGCATTTGATCGATTGAAAGTTATTATTTGAATTTAGGCCAATCAATGTAGTGTTGTCATCACATTTAATTAGCAGATTGGAGCTGTAGGTGACAGCACAAGTCATGGGTGCACAGAAAGTAAAGGACAGGACCAAAGAGACAACCCTGTGGGTTATGCGTCCTGAGGGTCAGGGAGACAGAGGAGATGGAGCCCACTCTTACCACCTGACGGCGATCTGACAGGAAGTCCAGGATCCAGCTACACAAGGCAGGGTGAAGGCCGAGGTCTCTGAGCTTCTTGTCGATACTTCACGCATTCGTATGGCTACTGCTCTGCCCAAGACTGCAAGGAACTGCAGAGAACTTTGGAGCGCAGTGAACATCAGAGAAACAAGCCTCCACTCCATGGACTCTTCCTACATTCCCTTGCCTCGGGAAAGCAGGCCATGTACTCAAAGAACCTCATAACCTGGACATTCTTGCTGCAATCTTGCTCCCACATTGGTGGAGAGATACAAAAGCCTTAAAGTGCGTAACACCAGGCTGAAGGATGGCTTCCTGTCTGTGGTTATAAGCCAAATGAATGGCAAAATGGACTCGACCTCACAATGTAACTCGACGTGACCATGCACCATATGTCTATCTGCACTACACTTTCTCTGCAGCCATAATGCTTTGTTACAGTTACTGTTTTGTCATATATCAGCTCAATGTACTGTTGCAATGTATCGATCTGTGTGGATGGTACATCAGGCAAGATTTTCACTGTAGCTCAGTACTTGATAAGAATATACAAATTCCCCGTTTTAATTGTGTGGAAATATTAGATAGACTGAGCTTCTGCTCTGGAACTACAGAAGGAAACTGAACTGTTGTCATATCTGAGGAATGCAAATAAATAGAAAAAACTTCAATCTCGCATTACGACCTGCGGTAACTGGGATCAGGTGACTGGTGGTGGGTCTCCCATATGAATATCAGAATCAGGTTTAATAGCACCGGCATATGTCATGAAATGCGTTGTCTCTGCGGCAGCAGTAGAACCTAATTCATAACCATAGATTTTAACAATTGTGATTTAATATAAGAATATAATTATTACATAGTTAAATTATATAAATAGTACAAAATGAAAAAAGATGTAATAAACTATTTTAGTTGTGTCGACTATTTGACTGACTGGGTTGTTGCTTTGGAAGTAGTGGAGAGAAGCTTAACTGAACTGTACACATTTATGAGAAGCGCAGATAAATACAAAAGGCTAAATTCTCACATAAATGGGTCAGACACCCAGAAACATCGGCAGCACTTCAGCAGATAAAAACAGTGGAATGAAACATGCTGAAAATATTGCAGAAAGGCATATTGTCTACCACAATGAGAGGACGTGACAGATCCGGATCTCACTGCCTTGTCTGAACGGGCGAAAGATGAAGCTACACGGACACGTAGAGCAGTGACCCGCAGATGCTGCAGATCTACGGAACAACGTGAACAGGAGGCGGGATCACGTGACGGAGGAGGCGGTGACTCCAATTACCCACCACTCTGTGGAAAGAAGCAAACTTGCCGCTCACAACTGCTTCCAACTTAAATGTATTAGACATTTCAACCCCCAGGAAAAGTATATCGTCTGTCTACGCTATCTATTCCTCTCGTAATCTTATAAACGTCCATCCAGTCTCACCCCAGCCTGCGCCGCGCTGGAGAAAACAACACAAGTTTGTCCTGCCTCTCGTTATAGCTCATGCCCTCTAATCCAGGCAGGGTCCTGGTAAACCTCTTCTGCACCCTGTCCAAAGCCCCGACATCCTTCCGAGAATGGGGGCGACCAGAACTGTATGAAACACTCCAGATGTGGTCTAACTAGTTTTATAAAACTGTGTTACGAACTGAGTCGTTTTAGAAACGAACCAGCAGCAACAGAGTTCACACTGGAGTCTGGTTTTGATGTCAAAACAACTCTTAGTGTCTACTTATAACATAGTAAGTTAACGAAATAAAGGAAAGTATTATGTGTATATATGTGTAAATATAACCCCCAGATTATCGAGCCTGAGGGAACAAAGCTTAGAGTCTTGAGATGGTAAAGTAGGAAAGTTCAGTAATCCACGGAATAAATGATGGGAGAGATATTTGTAATCCAGGGTGAAGCGTAGAGAAACGGCCGTTACTTCAAAATAACCGTCGACGAAGTTCTTACCCCGCTGAATCCGTCCACA
The DNA here is from genome assembly GCF_030144855.1 of Hypanus sabinus. Classification (NCBI taxonomy): domain Eukaryota; kingdom Metazoa; phylum Chordata; class Chondrichthyes; order Myliobatiformes; family Dasyatidae; genus Hypanus; species Hypanus sabinus. The sequence continues at coordinate 166,387 of NW_026781175.1, read as the reverse complement.
TACGAGTTAATGAAAGTGACCTGTCACAGGAACACCGTCTTCCCGGGGTTACCACACAACATACCCAGGCAAGGGTTAACACAAGATATTTCACAATCCACTCCTATGGATTATACGAAGTGACAGCCACAGACGTTCTTTGTGTTTCCGTATACCGATGATCAACCCACTCTTGTCGGCACAGTAGAGTTCCAAGCCTCAGCTGCGACTAACTGAAGCGATCAGCTTTTCCAGTCTCTCTCTCTCTCTCTCTCTCTCTCTCTCTCTCTCTCTCTCTCTCTCTCTCTCTCTCTCTCTCTCTCTCTCTCTCTCTCTCCCTCCCTCTCTCCCTCTCTCCCTCTCTCCCTCCCTCCCTCCCACCCCCCCTCCGACTGCCTGTCTGCAGATCTCTCTCTCTCTCTGATGGTTCAGTCCACGGTCAGCGCTGTCAGCCTGTGACTGACGTCATAGCCCCGCCTCCTCACGCCGGCGCTCTTAAAGAAACAGTCACAGTACGACCGCAGGCTCGTAACAGCCGCAACACAACTTTCCGACTTTTGAACTCAATTTTTCAACTGATAAAGACAACCACGCCATTTACCTTCTTAACCACCCGATCAATCTGTGCAGTCTCTTTCAGGGAGCGCTGCACGGAGTCTAAGATCCCACTGATCATCGACACTGTTCAGGGTTTTGCATTTAACAGTGTACTGTCGCATACATTCGACCTACCGAGCTGCCAAGATGATCATCACTAATCAAATCTCACTGAGATTTCTCAGGTCCTGTTGAATTTATTACCAAGTGCACAAATACGGGAAGGTACAGGTACAGAGAAACACTGACTTACGGCAGCATCACAGGCAAGTACATTCAGATAACACACGGAACACAAATTATACGATTCTCTGTCAGTAACAATCTAAATATGTTTTATGTCATCAACAATATATAAAATACATTGCGTCATGATCAATATTAAAATATGCATTTTGTGTCAAAAACAGACTTGGAAATGTTGAATTTGGTCCCTATCTCCATTCCTCCTGTAATCCACAACCAGCTCCTGTGTTTTTGTCACAATGAGGGAGAGGTTGTTTTCTTGACACCACTGTGTCGGGGTGATGACTTCTTCTCTGTCGGCTGCCTCGTTATTATTTCGGATTCGGTCGTGTACTGCCGTCAGCAAATGTAATTAGCAGATTGGAACCCGCCACTGCAGCCCCAGAGTGCTCTATGTACTGATTGCAAAGCTACGAAATTGCATGTGAATGGCCTCCCCTCCCCCAACTCCACTCTTTCTGCGTCACCAGCAGACTGAGTCATCTCACATCTCGCTGCCTCCGCCAAGACGTTAACCTGTGAACAACTGTGGTCAGGGACTGATCTCTGGGGAACTCCAAACGCTACCTCCTTCCAGTCTGAAAACGACCCACTCATCCAGCCACACACTACCGGCAATTTATCGATCTCCAACGAAAAAGCCTAATCACCTACTCCCGATGTTCAATACCATTGCTGACTCTGAGTTTGCCACCGTCAAATGCCAGGAGGGACATAATAATCAGAAAATCTCTTGTCACAGCCGTCTAAATAAGATATGATCTCAGTGGGTGTGTGGCGCATGCTCAGAACGCGAAGGAGACAGACAAACTGAGCCAAGTCACAGACTGATGAAGGGGAGGAATGATCCATTTTGATACAGAGAGAGAAGCAGAGAGTTTGATATTGTGCCTGATGCCGGAACTGTGGCCACTTAAAAGACGAAATCTTGTTGCTCTAAATTACTTTGAGATGTGACAGTGTTTTAATCAGAAGACACCATGGAGACTAAAATTATTTCAGTTGAAATGTTGTCCTTCACCCTCTGATGTGCTTTGTAAGCTTTTAACAGTGTAGAAAAGGCAAAGGATTTGTCTATGGGACTCACAAACACAACAACACGTTAGTTCTGCTGTATCTGTCAGTTCACCAGCGCTTGAAAGCCGCCGATTCTTGAATGTGGAGGCGGAGATGCTGGAGAAGACAGCGCCCCACTCGCGACAAGGAGAGCCCGAACACGTGTCCATGTCCGTGATCTGATTAGATACATCGCCATGATGTTATAGCAGTGTGACGTCATTCACTGGCTCTCATTTTGGAAGGGATTCAATCGGGCATCGCAGATACACCAACAGCTTCGCACAGGGAAGGGGCCGTTCACCTGCTCCGTGTGTGCGAAGAGACTCATTCAGTTAACCCACCTTGTGATGCTCCGGTGAGTTCACAATAAATAGAGGCCACATTTCTGTCCGGAGTGAGCAAAAGTTTCACTCAATCATCCCAGCTGCTGCAACACCAGCAACTTCACATCAGGGAGGAAGTTCAAATCAGCTCCGTGTTAAATGTTTAACCATCACGGTGACTGAAGACAGCTGCAGGTTCATGAGGGACTGTTACTGTCAGATTCTGCAGTTCTTGCGGCTGCTCATCGCACCCAGGACTGAAACCTGGTCACTGAGCATTGGAGGAGTCTGTTCTGCTGATGTTAGCCTTAAACTAGACTGGTGTTTAATATTGTGGATCTGTGAATGATAAATCAGTTTGTATCAAATCCCGTGTCTCGCTTGAGAGGCCACTCAGCCCAGCTGGTCCCTACCTATGTTTCTGTTCCATATCAGTATGTGAAAAATCTACCCCTGCTGTTCTCCTCTCACCCTCCCTGAGATGACAGGTTGCAACTAGTGACCACTCAGTGGGATAGGAGATTTCCCTTGAATTTCATAGAATCACAGAAATCTACAACATTTTACCGATGCTTTGGCCCACAATGTTGTACCGACCATTTAACTTGCTCTAGAAATTGGTTAGAATTACCCTACCACATAGCCACCTATTTTCCTAAGCTCCATGTACCTATCTGAGAGTCTCTTAAAAGACCCTATTGTATCCGCCTCCACCACCGTCGCTGGCAGTGCATTCCACACACACACCACTCTTTGCTTAAAAAACTTTGCTCTGATATCTCCTGTGTACCTACTTCCAAGCAGCTTAACCCTATTCCCCCTCGTGTTAGCCGTTTCTGCCCCGGGAAAAAGCCTCTGGCTATCCACACGACCAATGGCTCTCATCATCTTATCCACCTGCATGAATTCCCTGCATGATTTTCTCCGGCTGAACAAGACGATGAGCTCACTGTGGTTGTGACGTTGTTCAGGGCTCCGGACGAAGTTGGTTAAACTCCTTCTTCCCCGCTCTTTTCAACGTTTTGGGTCATTTTCACCAATTTTAAAGGACTATGCCTCAGACAGCTGGGTTGTTGCAATTGTTACATACCAGCAGCAATAGATCACTAACGGAGTCTGGTTTCGATGTTAAAACAATTATCTTTATTAGTATTGTGAAGGGGGCCTGAATTACCCCTATGAACCGTGTTTTTGAAAAGAGAGAGGGAGTTGTTCAATACCGAACACCTTGTTAGAGAGAGGGAGGGAGGGAGAGAGTGAGAGTGAGAGTGAGAGTGAAGAAGAGAGAGAGAGAGAGAGAGAGAGAGAGAGAGAGAGAGAGAGAGAGAGAGAGAGAGAGAGAGAGAGAGAGAGAGAGAGAGAGAGAGACGGGGGGGAAGACTGCTCGGAGATGGTGTTATGGTTTCTCTGCAAGCTTGTTGACACTTTTACAAGGACACTGTCAGCTTCTGTGTTCTTACAGAGAGAGAAGGGAGGAACTGTTTGATGGACAGCTGGGGCTCAGCACGGTGAGATAAGGAGGAGGTCCGCTGATAGACCTCCAGACACATGTTTTTGGACACTGAATGAGCTTTGTTGTGTCCACAGAAAAAGGTGGGCTTTGGAGGATCGATCAGGAGCATCGATCAGTGGCTCTCGCAGTGTGAAAAGGCTGTGACCTTTGGGGAGTTATTCGTGTGTCCATCCCTCGCCTGGGTTAATAACTCCACCACAGAAGAACGGTCCCGTTTGTAGTGGTCACAGTCGGTGACTTCCAAAGGATTTCGGAGGACGAAGGGACTATCGACGGCGTCAGCTTACCTGAAGACTCAAAACTCTCCCTCTCTCTCTCTCTCCATCACTACCCGACTCAATCCCACGAACTGAACCGAACTTCACTCATCACCGTAAGACGGTATCCATTCACCCCGAGGCGTGAAGAAGCTTGGCTTTCCTATTTACACACACACACACACACACACACACACACACACACACACACACACACACACACACACACACACACAATCATTGCTAACCTGTTTGATATATCTGCATTTATATTGCTGTATAGCGTAGTTACTAAGAAAGGGAATGTAGAGAGAAGGCAATTACGAAGAATTCCACACACATTCCACGCTGGGTAAACGAAATCACAGTCGCCGAAGATCTTATCCGTCGATTAGTTCCGAAATCCACTTAGAAATATCACCAGGTGACAGTGACAGGAATATCGTTTCCAAGTGGTTACCACAGAACACCCCGATTCCAGGTAAGGGACAACAAAAGTGATACCACAGGATACTCCAGCAAATCCACACATATGGATGATACGAAGTGACAGTCACACATCCGTTGTGCACTGCGTGCCGATGATGAGATCAACCGTACCTTTTGGGCATGGAAGAGATGCAGCCTATAGCAGTCACACGCTGAAGTTCCAACAGCTTGTCTCCCTCTCCCTCTCCCTCTCCCGCTCCCTCAGGCTGCCGCAGCCTGTGTCTGACGTCACAGCCCCGCCTCACTCAGGCACTTAAAGCGACACTCACAGTAAACGAACCTGCGGTCTCGTAACACAATGCACCTCTAAAGTCTGACAGCAGACTAGCGAGTGAATCTTCGATGGTGCAGGGTCACAAACAAAAGAGTTACCAGCTTGAATCAGGGGCTCCAGAGAGAAATGGGGTCCAGAGGAGGAGGACGAATAAGACCAGCAGGATGTGGTTAAAAGTGAAAGATTAGAAGCATTTGGAAACTGGTTGATCGAAAAAAAAGGTGGTTAATTTCTGCACAACACAGGTGGAAATCAACAGATAAGGCAGAAATTTTGGAGAGGAATACATAGAAAATGTTTTCTCAGTATTTCCAGCAACTGCAGAATCTCCTATGTTTTATATCTGCATTTTACTTTGGCATTAGATACACGTTGATATTGTGTATATTGCTTATGGGAGCCGCTTTCTGCGTTAAAACAGCTGCAGATTTTTTCTATACCCAAGATAAAAAAAAATGAGGTATGGATATTGAAATGGTGCTTGCAGAAATGTTTAATGGCACCGTGATTACCCATAGGGCAATTCGTTAAGAATTTCGCCGGCGCTGAAGCGCCGATGAAATGCGCAGGCGTCAGGCTGAGGACGTCCCTGAGTTTCACTCATGCGCGCAGTGCACAGAAGGCTTTGAAAATGTCGGTTGCAGGTAAGAGCGATTAATTGTGTTTTTATCTTAAATACCGACTTCAGGATAATTCCTCTGAATTTCGGACACCGTGGGCAGCAACCCCGGGACAGTCCTGACCTCTTCCCTCTCTCTCAACTCCACGATCCGTACACGGGCCCCGGGGAGCTTCCGGCTGATGCGGGAATGGGAACCGATGGATCTCTCAGTCAGAGCTGAGCTCCAGCTATCTAAATGCAAGGATTAGGTACTCGGAGAAAAGGAACAAGATCTTTTACATCAGCAGTTGAGAAAATCACCTTTGTTCTACCTCCAACACAAACAAGAGAAAATCTGCAGATGCTGGAATTCCAAGCAACACACACAAAATGTCGGAGGAACTCATCATTAGTACTCTTTTCCGTAGATGCTGCCTGGCTTGCTGAGTTCCTCCAGTATTTTGTGTGTGTTGCTTCCTCTACCTCCTCTTGCTCTGGACTTTTCTACTGGTGAGAACATGTTTTGTCCCATTCTCTCTGGGTACATAATGATATCAAACACCTTTGCCCTGGGCAACAAGTAGCTTTCGCATCACAAATGTGCCAGACTCCAGTGAGACAGACTACTGCCCTTCCCTTCGTATTCATTGGGATTTCATTCACTGAGTTCACCACCGTCAGTCATTGGGGACGGGTTCAGGGGGAATATATATGTAGAACACAGAAACTAGTGATGCCTGTTTGCATTTTGGTGATGCAAAAGTTGCTGGAGAATTTGCAAGTGGGAAGAAGTGGAGTGATATTTGGAAATCTTACTTCTTAAAGTGTAATTTAGCAAGCAAACCACATATGGACAATGTGCAAAAGCATTGGTGAGAAACTCCTGCATTTCCTGTTACAGGCCTGCTACACAGGTTGTGTGAGAGTGCAGATGAACTCGGTCAAACCCAGAGGAGATCAAAGTTCCTATTGACAGTGCTTTGCTAGCCGTGAAAATGAATACCTCTCTATATAAAATTCATTGTGCACATCTTGTCACTGGGTAAAAAATACACAGTACAAGATTTATCTGCACACTGGTTATTACAAATTAGAGGGGTATTCGAGGGAAGGAGGGGAGGCCTGCAGTGTCCCTGATGCCCTCCCCTACAAGATGTGCATCCAGCTGCAACTTGTAACCCTGCACTTCAAAGAGCTGCTTGAAATGGGTGAATTCCATATCATCCAGCAGTTGGAGGGGGTGATAGATATGACATGAAGAGAGGTGAGTTACACCCAAGGTGCAGGACACAGGAAACTGGGTGAGAGTCAGGAAGGGGAATGAGGTTAAATAGGCATCGCAGAGTACTCTTGTGGCCATTTCACACAACAACAAGTGGACCACTTCAGAAGCTGTGGGGGGAATTACCTGGCAGAGGAAAGTCAAAAGACTGATAGGGGATTTGTTAGTTAGAGGAACAGAACAAGAGGGGATGAATATCCTAGTGGTAAGAGTTGCTAGTGGTAGTGAGCAGGGGAGGGGGTGATGTGGTTAAAATAAGTTGTAGGGGGAATGGGAGCCAGAATGACAGAACAGATAGTGGAGAGGGTGAATTGAATTGACTTTATTAGTTACATATTTCAAAAACATGAGGAGTAGAAATATTTACCTTACATCATCTAAATGGGCAATGTGTAATTTATAGTAATTTATAATAGATAGTCTGTACATAGGACAGTCAATATAACATTGAAATGCAATTGTATCAGCATGAATTAATCAGTCTGATGGCCTGGTGGAAGATGATGTCCCGGGGCCTGCTGCTCCTTTGGCTGTGGTACCGTTTCCTGGATGGTAGCAGCAGGAACAGCTTGTGGTTATGGTGAATTGGGCCTGTTTGTCCCTGATATTCAACGGGCCCTTTTTACACACCTGGCCATGTAAATGTACTGAATCATGGAAAGTAGATTGTGCAATGTATAATTTCCTTGTTTATATTTAGAGACATTTTTTGGTGTATAAAATGATGAGGGGTATTGAGCGTGTGAGTGGCCAGAGATTTTTTTTTCCCCCAGGGTTGAAATGGTTAATGCCACTTTTCCACACTCCCATAGATCATTTGTCCATCTCCTGAGTAAAAAGAGATGGAAAAATATTTAAGATCTCCCCCATCTGCTTTGTTTCCACACGTGGATTGCCATTCCGGTCTTCCAGAGGACCAACTTTGTGCCTTGCAATCCTTTTGCTCTTGGTCTATCACTAGAATCCCTGAGGATTATCCTTCACCTTTTCTGTGACAGCAACCTCATGCCATCTTTTAGCCATCCTGATTGATTTCTTATGTGTTCTCTTGCATTTCTTATACTCCATAAGAAACTGACTGCATATCCCTGTTATGCAATTCCATTTTGTGCTTTACCAGGGTCTCAATATCTCGTGCAATCCAAGTTTCCCTACAGTTTCTATCTTTACCTTTTATTCTGACATACCCGCTTACTACTTTCAAAATTTCGCTTTGAAGCCTCCCATTTACCAAGCACACCTTTGCCATAAAGCAGCCTGTCCCAGTCCACAGTTGCCAGATCCTAGTGTTGATTCCAGGTGTTGATCCATGCCCTGAACACATCCGCCTTTCCTACACTCCTCCTTGTATTGAAATATACTGGGCTCAGCATATTCACTGCACCATGCTCAACTTTTTCATTCCTGACTTTGTCTGAGGCCTGAACAACATCTGTCTCCACAATCTCTCCACTCTCTGTTCTGTTATTCAGGCTCCCATTCCCCCTGCAACTTTCGTTTAACCCTCCTTACCCCCACCTCCCTCCATGCAGATCTATCAACCTTTTGGCTTTCCTCTCCCTGATCAATAAAAAGGAGGTGCATAACAGGTACAGGCAGATAGGAACAAATGGGGTACTTATGAAATACAGGAAATTCAAGTGAACACTTATGAAAGAAATAAAGGCATGAGGTTGCCCCAGCAGACAAGGTGAAGGAGAATCCTCAGGGATTCTGCAGATATGTTAAGAGTAAAAAGATTGCAAGGGAAAAAATTAATTCTCTGGAAGATCAGAATGGTAATCCATATAAAGGGATAACATAGACTTGGGGAGATTTTTTTTGCATCCGTATTTACTCAAGAGACGAACACAGAGTCTATAGAATTGAGGCAAAGCCGCATCAACTTCATGGACCCTGTACAGATTACAGAGGTGGAGGGGTTTGCTGTCTTGAGGCAAATTAATGTGGATCAATCCCCAGGGCCTGACAAGTTGTTCACTAGGACCCTGCGGAAGACAAGTGCAGAAATTATCAGGGCCTAAGCACAGATATTGAAATCATCCTTAGTGACAGGTGAGGTACTGGAGGATTGGAGGACAGACAGTGTTGTTCTGCTGTTCAAGAAAGGCTGTAAAAATAAACTAGGAAATTATATGTTGGTGAGCGTGACATCAGAACTGGGAAAGTTATTGGAATGTTGGTGCAGGAACCAGATATATACTGTAAGTATTTGGATAGGTGTGGACTGATAAAGTATAGACAGCATCGCTCTAGCCAAACTTATCGAGTCTCTCGAGGAAGTTATCAGGTAAGTGGATGAATGCAAAGCAGCAGATGTTGTCTACATGGACTTTAGCAAGGCACTTGACAAAGTCTCATATGGGAGGTTGGTCAAGAAGTTTCAGTCACTCAGCATTCAAGATGAGACAGTAAATTGGATGAGACACTGTCCTTGAGAGAAGCCAGAGTGTGGTAGCAGATGGTTGCCTCTCTGACTGGAGGCCTGTGACTAGTGGTTGCCACAGGGATCAGTGCTGGATCTGTTGTTGTTTGTCATCTGTATCAGTAATCTGGATAATAAGATGGTTATGGATCAGCAAATTTGCGGATGAAACCGAGACTGGGGATTCAGTGGACTGCGAGAAGACTATCATGGCTTGCAGTGCGAACTGGACCAGGTGGAAATATGGCTTGAGAAATGGAAAACAGAATTCAATGCAGACAAGTGTGAGGTGTTGCATGTTGGTAGGACCTACCAAGGGAGGTCTTTCACAGTTACTGGTCGGGCACGGAGGAGTGTTGTAGAAGAAAGGGACCTGGGAATACAGGTCCTTAATTAACTGAAATTGGTATCACAGTTAGATAGAGACGGAAAAAAAGATTTCAGCCCAATGGCCTTCATGAATCAAAGTACTGACAACAATAGATGGATTTTATGTACACTTGTTGAAATCATTGGTGAGGCCTAATTTAGAGTATTGTGTGCAGTTTTGGTCACCTGCCTACAGGAAAGCTGTAAAAGAGGTTCAGAGAGTTCAGAGAAAATTCACAATAAAGTTGCTAGGTCTGTAGGACTTGGGTTATAAGGAAAGATTAAACAGGTCCAGACTTTATTCCTTGGAATGTAGAAGATTGAGGTGAGATTTGATTGTGATAGAGGGGCATAGATAGTGTTAATGCAAGCTGGCTTTCTCCACTGAGATTGGGTGGGACTACAATCAGAGGCCATGGGTTAAGGGTGAAAGGTGAAATGTTAAGGGGAACATGAGGGGAAACTTCTTCACACAGACAGTCATCCGGGTGTGGAATGAGCAGCTAGCACAAGTGGTGCATGCGAGATCCATTTCAACATTTAAGAGGTTTGTGTAGAAACCTGAATGGTAAGGGTATGGGAATGGGCAATTTAAATAGTTCAGCATAAACTGGATGGCCCAAAGTACCTGTGTCTATGTTGTAATTTTCTATGACTGTGACAAGAACCTGAAATAATACAAAAATTCACTCCAAATCCTTTTTAACAGACTTAAGTTGAACCTCATTGTAACAGTGTGATACCAGATCAAACCTTGGCAACTCAAGTAATTTCAACGGAAGTATTGTCCTAAACGCATTGATGGATTTTGCAAATCTTTTTACAGGTTAAAAACAAGAAGGAATTTGTCTCCAGGAAGCAAAAACATGACACGCCAGTTTTGTTGTCTCTGTCTATATATTTAAGAAGTGGAGCAAGGGATTCAACCAACCATCCTTCCTGTTCAGACTGTGGGGAGGGATTCACTCGGTTAACTGACCAACTGGCACACCCGTCATTTTACACAGGAGAAAGGCCGTTCACCTTCTCAGACAGTGGGAATGGATTCACTCGGTCATCTCAACTGAAGGTACATTAACAAGTTCACACTGGGCAAGGCCATTCACCTGTTCTGTGGGTGACAAAGGATTCACTCAGTATTCCCACCTGTGGACACACCAGTCAGTTCACACCAGGCAGAGGCTGGTCATCTGCTGAATTTCTGGGAAAAGATTCACTCAGTCATCTGACTTAATGGCTCACCAGCGAGATCACACCAGGGAGCGGCCATTCACCTGCTCATTCTGTGGGAAGAGATTCATTAAATCATCCCACCTGCTGAGTCATCAGCGAGTTCACACTGGGGAGAAGCCGTTCGCCTGCTCAGAATGTGGGAAGAGATTCACTGAGTTATCCAACCTACAGAATCATCAGCGAGTCCACACTGGGGAGAAGCCATTCACCTGCTCAGAATGTGGGAAGGGATTCAGTCAGTCATCCCACCTGCAGAGACACCAGCGAGTTCACACTAGGGAGAAGCCGTTCACCTGCTCAGAATGTGGGAAGAGCTTCACTCACTTATGCAACCTACAGAATCATCGGCCAGTTCACACTGGGGAGAGGCCATTCCCCTGCTCAGAATGTGGGAAGGGATTTACTCAGTCATCCAGCCTACTGAGTCATCAGCGAGTTCACACAGGGGAGAGGCCCTTCACCTGCTCAGAATGTGGGAAGGGATTCACTCAGTCATCCCATCTGAAGGTTCATCAGCGAGTTCACACTGGAAAGAAGCCGTTCACCTGCTCAGTCTGTGGAAAGGGATTCACTGATTCATCCACCCGGCAGAAACATCAGCGAGTTCACACTGGGGAGAAGTCGTTCACCTGCTCAGAATGTGGGAAGGGATTCACGGATTCATCCTGCCTACTGGTACATCATCGAGTTCACACTGGGGAGAAGCCGTTCACCTGCTCAGAATGTGGGAAGGGATTCACTCAGTCATCCCACCTGCAGAGACATCAGCGAGTTCACACTGGGGAGAAGCCCTTCACCTGCTCAGAATGTGGGAAGAGATTCACTCAATCTTCCACCCTACAGGCACACCAGCGAATTCACACTGGGGAGAAGCCGTTCACTTGCTCAGTCTGTGGGAAGGGATTCACTCAGTCGTCCCAACTACTGGCTCACCAGTCAGTTCACAATGGGGAGTGGCCATAGTTATGAATCCCTGGGTTTCGTTTGCTGTGGACTGTCATTTTAAGAGAGATCAAGAGATTAAGAAGGTGGATCAGTCTGACTTGCAGCTTGTTTACATCACTCGCAGCTTGTTTACATCACTCGCAGCTTGTTTAGTTTTAACCGAGGACACAGACACTCAGAGTCAGACGGAGACGAACTAGGGAAAATTGAAGGATCGAAACAAGGGAACTAGTGGCCAAGGGTCACTGTTTGGAACTTTCCTATGCACACAAGGGTGGGTTAATTATCGATTCACCGTACATCGAATGTGTAGTTGTCACCTCGTTTGATCCATAGGAGTGGATCTGATTTGGGGTGTCCTGTGAAAACCACTGATGTGTTAACTCTTGCCTGGGTGTGGTGTGGTAATTCACTTGAAGACGAAACCCATAGTGACAAGTCACTTTCGGTGATAAATCGTATGAGAGTTTGGAACGACGACAAATAAAATCTACAGCGACTGTTCTCTCGTTTTTCCACCATGGAACCTGTGGAATTCAACATAATTGCCTTCTCTCAACATTTACCCTGGATTACAAATATCTCTCTCATCACCTATTCCATGGATGAACTGCACTTTCATACTGTACCATCCCAATACTCCAAGCCTTGTTTCCCCCGAGCTCAATAGTTTGGGAGTTTTATTTAAACACATATATACACATAACACTGTTAACTTTTGTTTATCTTGCTTTAGTTACTATATTACAAGTAGATTCTAATACAGATAGTTTTAAGATCAAAAACAGACTCCAGGTATAGTCTATTGCTGCTGGTTCGTTTCTAAAACGTTATGATTCGTAACAAAATTGGGGCCTGCATCCAGTATATGAACAGATTTGGGGGTGTATTCATTCATTATCAATTTCATCCCTTTTCATTTATTGGTGTGTGGAAAATCAGCAGCAATGGATGCTGATAGATGTCTGGAAGCACCAACCTCTGAGGCATTAGAGGGCGTCAGAAGGATTGAGTTGTTGAGTCTTGCTAGAAGGTTAAAACTTGCTATGTTGAAATTGACAATGAGGAGGGCACGGATGCAGAGGGTGATAGCTGAACATTATGAATTTGAGGGTGTGTTTAAAGTGGAGGAGTTGGAGGTGTTTCCTGAAAGTAAACCTAGTGAGCTTGAGCTCCAGTACAAGTGAGAAAAATTAAAGCTGGAGGCTGTGGAAAGGCAGAGGCAGTTTGAGGCTTGAGAAGCAGAAAAACAGAGAAGAGGCAGAAAAATAGAGGGAGGAAACAGAAAGACAGAGGCTATTCGAGCTGGAAAAGATAAAGAGGTTGCAGCAAAGGAGTCCAGCGTTGGTCTCTGGTGATAAATTTGAGGCCAGTTGGGAAGTTAAATTGGTCCCTCAATTTGACGAGGCCGACATTGATAAATACTTGCAGCATTTTGAAAAGGTTGCTCAGAGTTTAAAGTGGCCAGAAGAGGTTTGGCTTATTCTCTTACAAAGTGTAATTCAGGGGAAGGCTCAGCAAGCCTATTCTGCTTTGATTGTTGATGAAGCAGCTGATTGTGACATAGTGAAACAGGCTGTGCTCAAAGCTTATGAGTTTGTCCCAGAATCATACAGGCAAAAGTTTAGAAATTTGAGGAAATCTGTGAACCAGACTTTTATGGATTTTGCTTATGAGAAGTCTGTGTGTTTTGACCGCTGGTGCACATATAAAAATGTGAATGATAATTTTAACTGCTTGAAAGAATTGGTTTTAATTGAAGAATTCTAAAGGTGCGTCCCTGATGACACAAAGACATATTTAGATGAAAAAGATGCTGCCACTTTGCAGGACTCTGCTAGATTAGCAGATGAGTTTGCTCTAACTCATAAGGTTAAGTTTATCCCGAATAACAGCTTCCAAAAGAGTAGCAGGGATCACCAGGGTAAACCAGAAATTAAAGCTGGGACTAGTGACAAGAGTAAGGATGAAGGGAAACAGTTGAAGGAGAAATACGCTGGTCTTACTTGTTACTATTGTAAGAAAGCTGGTCATGTGATGGCTGATTGTTCTGTCCTGAAGATGAAAAAGGAAAAGGAGGCAGTCCCGAATGCCTGTGATCAGTCTGTTGAAGCACCTGTAAACCCACAGGGTTCTGAACATTCTGTTTGCTTAGTTAAGGTCTGAGAGGTCTGACCAAGTTAAGAAAGTGTTCGATCATTTTATGTCAGATGGATTTTTATTAGTAAAGGAAGGGTGAACCATATTTCCAGTGAAAATTTTTCGAGATACTGCGGCTTCTCAGTCACTTATATTAGACAGCATTCTAAAGTTTGGTGATGAGACTAACACTGGTGAGGTAAATCTTATTAAAGTCATTGGGGGCGGCATGGTTTCCATGCCATTGCACAAGGTACCTTTACTGTCAGGGTTGGTTTCAGGACCTGTTGAGATCGGATTATGCTCCAGTTTACCAGTGGAAGATGTCACTTTGCTGTTAGGGAATGACCTGGCCGATGGTAAAGTTGTTCCTGCAGTGCAGTTAACAACTAACCCAACCACTGACGACCCACAGATGGATTTTAACATTTATCCTTCCTGCACAGGAACTCGAAGTATGGCTAAAATGTCTGCCGATGCGGGAGAGCTTACAGCAGAACAGAACCTAGACCCTGAGATTGAAGCTTTAAAAGAAACAGCTCTCGCAGATGATGAGATTAAGAAAGTGCCAGCAGGGTATTATTTCAAGGATGGTGTGTTAATGCGGAAGTGGAGGCCACCTGCTATGCCAGCAAGTGAGGAATGGGCAATTGTTCACCAAGTTATAGTTCCTTAAGTTTATAGGGCTGAAATTTTAACTTTGGCCCACAGTATACCCTTAGGTGGCCATTTTGGAGTGAATAAAACGGTAAACAGGATTAGGAAATAATTCTACTGGCCTAATCTGTGGAAAGATGTTACGAGCTTTTGCAGAACCTGTCACACTTGTCAAGTTGTGGGTAAACCTGATCAGGTCACCCCAGTGCCCCACTGTGGTCTATACCTGCATTTGGTGAACCCTTTTCAAAATTTATAGTGGATTGTGTTGACCCATTGCCAAAGACTAAAGCTGGCCATCAATATCTGCTAACTATTATGTGTACTGCATCCAGATTCCCAGAGGCAATACCTCACAGAAATGTTAAAGCTAAATTGTGGCGAAGGCTCTTACCAAGTTTTCTACATTTTCTGCTTTGCCTGAAGAAATCCAGTCTGATCAAGGACGTGATTTTACATCTGGATTATTCCAGCAGGTAGTTTATGAACTGGGAGCTGAACAATCTGCTTCATCTGCATACCATCCAGAATCACAAGGGGCTTTAGAAAAATTTCATTCTACCCTCAAAACAATGATTATGACATTAAAATGTTGAAAATGGAAAAGACTGGGATGAAGGTATACATTTGTTTTTGTTTGCAGTAAGAGAGTCTGTACAGAGATCACTGGGCTTTAGTCCATTTGAACTTGTATTTGGTCAGAGAGTGAGGGGACCTTTGACCTTGTTAAAGGAACAGTGGATTGATGGGGATGTACATGTTAACTTGTTAGACTATGTTTAGAAGTTCAGAAATAAACTACATCAAGCCTGTAGTCTATTGAGACAAAACCTAAAGATTTCTCAAAACAAAATGAAGTGTTGGTTTGATAAGCGGGCTTGCAAAAGAAAATAAGGTGCTTGCCTTATCTCCAATGTTGACAAATCCACTTCTGGCGAAATTCAACAGACTGTATGAAATAGTCTCTCAAATTAATGATGTGAATTATGTTATTAAAACGCCCGACTGACATAAACTAACACAGGTGGTACACATAAATATGATAAAGCCTAATTTTGACAAGCAGGCACCGTCTGTGAGTGTTGTTGTCAAAACATATGAATCTGGTAACCCTGAGAATGAAACAATTGACTCATCTGAGACTTTTCACAAGCCAAACGTGGTCCCAGTTAGGGAAATGAACTCGGTTGTTCTGGAAAACATTGATAACAAGTTGGCTCATCTGCAGCCAAAGCAACAGCAACAGCTGAAAGAATTAATTCTGAAGTTTAAGGATTTATTTCCCGATGTTCCCAAGCAAACCGCGGTTGCAGTACATGACGTAGATATTGGTCAAGCCAAACCAATTAAACAACACCCATATTGCATGAACGTAAAAAAATGTAAATTGGCTGAGCAAGTGTTGTAAGTGGGGAAACAGATTCGATACGTCTCAGAAGCAAGGATTTTGGACAGAAAGTGATTTTATTTACAGAAGGCAAACGTGGGAAAACGGCAACAGAAGCAACACGCACAATTTACAGCAGTCGTGGAGAAAGTCGGTTCGGCAATAAAACACACACGGACAATTACTAACGAACGTGGGAAAATCGCCTGGGAACAAAGTGCACGCGCATAACACCCGCACACACACGCAAACACACAAAGGAAAATTCTATACGATATCCGCCAGCCCTTGACCCTGTGCAGGCACAGCTCTGTGTTATTAAAGAGAGTAATCAACGCTCCCAACCCTATTCAATGCACAGCTCACTAACAATTTCTCCAGCGCCGTTCCACGGTTCTCAGCCTGGAGTGAAGCAGGGTGTCTCTCGGAGATGGCAAAGGGAAAGCACACGCGGCACCCTTTATAGTGCACAGGGATGGAGGGTCCAGCCCAGGTAATCTATAGAGGGGCCAAAGGCTCCGTGTAAGCAGAGTTAAGTTGATTACAAAGGCCGATTGCTCGAGGCCAAGTACAAGGCTAATTAAAGGGGCCAATGGTGAGGTGTGTATTTGGCAGGTGGTGTGCCTTGACCAGGTAGTGGGTAGGTTTGTCACGTGACAGTCACGACCCCTCCAATACAGTCTACCCCTCGGATCCACGCCACTCGCCAAGCATTACATGTAACAGAGTGAGAAGGAAAGTGCTATATCTTAATGGAAGTCTTACACTTAACTATTTCTAAGGTTAACGCTGTATGTGACTGTACAGAACTAGAGAAAGACAGACGTGCTCTGAATAACATACACACAGCGATGATAACGAGAGGTAAAACGTAGAGAGAAGGCAATCACGCCGAATTCCACGGTGGTAATTAATAAATATCAGTGGTGGAAAGTCCTCCGTCGAGCCGTTCCAAAGCCACACACGAATTACCACCAGAGTGATCTGTCACAGGGATGCCGCCTTCAAGGGGTTACCACATCACACACCCAGGCAGGGGGTAACTTCGAGTGGCCCCACAGGACATTCCCAGATCTACTCCTTTGGACTATACGGAGTTACAGCCACACATCCGATGTGCACCGGATCGATGATCACCGCACCCTTGTGGGTGTAGCAGAGTTCCAAATCCCCAGCCTCGACAAACTGGAACTGCTGCCTTTTCCAGGTTCGCTCCTCTCTCTCTGTCTCTTCTTCCGACTCCTGACCGTGACTGTCTGTGTCCTTGTTTTAAAGGTAAACAACATCATAGTCCTGCCTCACTGAAGCGCTCTGTTAAAGTGACAGTCCACAATGAACGAAACCTGCGGGTCCGTAACAGTGCATTGATGGGCGAGGAGGGGTCAAACCTTGATTGGCAGGTGACGTGCCTTCCGACCGGGTAGTGGGCAGTGATGTCACGTGACAGTCACGACCCCTCCGATACACTGGGTTAGGCAATGTTCTCTCAAACCGTTCAGTCTCTGTGTACTCCCGACATAAAAACAATTAACCCTGTCTTTCTCTCCAGGCGACCAAGAACGCTCGGAGTCGGCTTTCCTCCAGCAGCTGGTTCTCACAGCGCCAGTGTCTGGATCCCAGCTCAGAGTAGAAGAAGAAGAATGTCCTTAACTCCTGGTGGAGTCATCGGGCGCCGTCATGACAAGCCTTTGCACCGATCTTTCTGGTGATTGCTCATGGCGTTTCTGTGGCATTCTCCAGTTTTATTTTTACGAGGTCGAGTTGCCAGCTCGACGCTCAACCCAGCACGGATGGAAAGCGTGCAAGGGAGCCGGCTGGACTTGAACTCGGGACCCTTCGCTCCGGAGTCCGGCGCTGATGCCACGACGCCACCAGTCGGCCCCGCCTCAGTGCCGAGGGGCAAATTCCATCCACACAAGGTGATGGTTCGAGGACGGCATTTGCCACATGCAGGTTGCCATCGCGGGGGAGCTGTATGCTTGAGAGACATAGAGGCGATCTATTCGGGAATCTCTCCCTCTAGACCTTCTCGAGAAGGCTCCAGAGTCAGGATGTAGATCCCGCCAGGCGTCCACCAAGTCAAAGGAGCCGACTAACTCCTTTAGCTTCTTTCCCGATGCTGTGTCGCGCTGGAGACTGCAGAGGTTCCCCACCTCGAAGGTACATTTGAAGTCCCCAACCCCAGGATCCATGGAGCTCAGTAGAGTGGACAGCTGACGGAATAGGGAATAGGCGCGTCTGCATCAGCCCGCCCCTCAGGGCATACACGTTGATGAAATGCAGAGGTACACCATCCAGGCGCACAGCCAGATGGGGCAGGCGGCCGGGCTCGACATCCTGAGCTTTTACCATTTCCGGCTGGAAGGTCGAGGCCAATAGGATCGTCACCCCGCTAGAGTTGGAGCTGAGGAGGCTCATGTAGACCCCTCCTTGCCGCTGCAGGAGCCAAGCGGACTCGTCCCCCGCGGTGGTATGGGTTCCCTACAGGAACCTCACCGTATATCACCCATCCCAAAGGACTGAGAGATTCTTTTATCTGCCGAGAGAACCCCTGCTACCATTAAAATTTAGACCAGCTACAGTGAGCTTCATGTAAGGAGTTTACTAGGACTCAGCACCTGCACCCTTCCCGGTGAGAACGGAGGCGCCCTCAACCACACTAGCCCGAGAAAAAAAAACAAGAATTCTCTTTGCTTTCCGGGCCCCAGTGGTGCCAACGCCACTCACCTGTGACCCACCGTCTCCCGAAGGAGCGAGGCTGATTCCCACTCTGATGTCCCTCACCAGGTCATCCGGAAAGGATTTCAGCTGCCGCCTGACATTCCCAGACACAACATTCCTCTTCCCCTTCACCTTCCGTCTAAGGATGACTCGCAGGGACTTCATCAGCCTCGGCGTGCCAGACCAGCGAAGCGAGGCCAGCTTAGGCCGATGCTTTGCACCCTCAGAGGTGAGAATGAACTCTCTCATTTCCTCCACAGGTATCAATGGGGATTTCTCTGGAGGGGTGAGGATGTCCTTTGTCTCACTCCACCGCCTCACTACAGATAGATTCCCCCCGTCTTCATCCCCGTGTGTTCGAACAGACGGCTGCACTTAAAACCCACACTGCGCAGCGGGTACCTCCCTCATACCTTTCCGCTGCACCGTCGCATCAGTCTTATCCACAGTTACGACAATGGAGGGATCATCCCCAGGGTCTCCTCTCCGCTCTTACTGTTTAATGCTCTTGCCCCCAGGGAATCGCTTACTACTAAGTCCTGGGTGGAGGGCTTCAGGGCTGTCGCGATTGTGCAAACAGGGCTAGCACTAACTTTCTACACAATCACACCACCTACCACAGGACTAGTGGCTACATCTGGGGATTCAGGGTTAGACACAAACTCTACCCGGATTCCCTCCCTTTCCTGGGAAATCCCCGTATCTACATTCCCTACCCTCTTGGGGGAAGATACCCTTCTCTTCTGAGGCGCACACAGGTGCCGGATTCACCAATGGCGCGGTACACTCCGCTTCCAACTGCGCACTTTCCCGAGCCTCCCGCTCCACTTCAGGGCAAATAGGCGGGAGCTCTGCGGTCTCGGGGGCCGACTTCTTAGTGTGTTTGGATTTCTTCTTTGCTTTCTTTCTCAGCACAAGCTCCTCCCCGTCCGTCGCCTGAACCTCCTTGTACGTAGCCTCAAGATCTCCCACCTGAACCACGGGGCAGGAGCAGGGACTGAAACAGACGTAGGAATAGGAGCAGGAAGCAGCAGTCGGCTCAGGTGCAGGCACAGGAATAGGATCGGGGCAGAGGTAGTTGGAGCATTAGTGCCCGAAGTGGACATCCTAGGGTTTCGGGTGTTAGGACAGTCCCTCCGAAAGTGCCCCACCTGAACCACGGGGCAGGGGCAGGGACTGAAACAGACGTAGGAATAGGAGCAGGAAGCAGGAGTCGGGTCAGGTGCAGGCACAGGAATAGGATCGGGGCAGAGGTAGCTGGGGCTCTGGTGCCCCAAGTGGACACCCTAAGGTTTCGGGTGTTAGGACAGTCCCTCCGAAAGTGCCCCATCTGACCCACGGGGCAGGAGCAGGGACTGAAACAGACGTAGGAACAGGGACAGGGTTAGAGACAGGGTCAGGGGCAGGAGCAGGGGCCGGCACAGGTGTAGGAACAGGGATGGGATCAGGGGCAGAGTTAGCTGGGGCACTGGTTCCCGAAGTGGACTCCTTGGGTTTTCGAGTGCTAGGACAGTCCCTCCGAAAGTGCCCCACCACCCCGCACACATGGTACCGTGGGCGCTCAGAGTTCTAATACACCTGATAGTCGACCCCCTCGGGCCGGACAATAAACCGGCCCTCAACGTCGTCCTCCATTTCCAGCTGCATGAACACCTGACGCCGGAAAGAGATTACGTTACGGTGGGTGTGTCTCTTAAATTTGAGTCTGATGTCAGTTATATCTGACCGTACTTGTCCCAAGCTGTCTAGTGCGGGAAGTAGGACCTCGTTGGGGATTAAACGCTTAACGTGTCCGAAGACAATTCGCTGCGTGGAAATGTCACCAGCTCCATCTTTAAAAGGATGTTTTCCACCGTGATCCCCCCAACTAAGATCCCGGTGTACTAACTCATCATTATCTAGATAAAACACTTCCTCCCCGAACTCATTCTCTGTGGCCAAAATACCACCTTTCCCAAACAAGTCCTCCATAGCCGCCACATATTTTTTGCAGTGCGGTTTCAATGTATTCAATGTATTCAAAATACAGTGCACTCGCGTTCTCCTTTCACCGACCAAAACAAGGCGTTGTCCGAGGCTGGAGATGCAGCCGTCTTTATCCAACTCCCCGAAGGCCTGCAACTCCGTGGAGAACGGCCCGGCATGCTGACACTATGTCCAAATCTAGAGATATACGGATGTGTCGGTTATAAGTCCTGGAGTGAGTGGAGTGACTGGCCGGAAAAGTTTGTACTCGACGGTACCTTGCTGGCTCGGCGCCAGAAATTCCAACGCCAGGAAAGGCTCCGTCGGTCCTGCAGAACTTCCAGGCCGTGAGAGGTCGAGACTTCTCAACAGATGTTCCGGCTCCTATGCCGAACGAGAATCCCGACAATAAAAGAGGAGGGACGTTGTCCCGATGTCAGTGGGAGAACAATGGCGTTTTTCTCCGTTGTTTGGAGCAAACCGGTCTCCAGGCGAGTCGCCAGCAACTGCAGCTGGGAGACAGGCATTTAGCAACCGTCAACGAACCCAGTCCAAACTGGAAGAAAAACTCCAAGCGAAGCTTCCACGCTAAAACAGCCGCTCACTTATATGTTCAAGAGACAATTCGAAACATCTCCAAAGTTTCTCACGAACCTATACAGCAGATTTTCCCCGATTTCTCCCAGCTCATTCAGAACAGCTCCGCGTTGTGTCTGACACCGGGAGTGTGTGATGGGACGGTGTGGAGGGAGTTTCACGTTGTGTCTGACACCGGGAGTGTGTGATGGGACGGTGTGGAGGGAGATTCACTCTGTGTCTGACCCCGGGAGTGTGTGATGGGACGGTGTGGAGGGAGATACACTCTGTGTCTGACCCCGGGAGTGTGTGATGGGACGGTGTGGAGGGAGATTCACGTTGTGTCTGACACCGGGAGTGTGTGATGGGACGGTGTGGAGGGAGATTCACTCTGTGTCTGACCCTGAGAGTGTGTGATGGGACGGTGTGGAGGGAGATTCACGTTGTGTCTGACACCGGGAGTGTGAGATGGGACGGTGTGGAGGGAGATTCACTCTGTGTCTGACCCTGAGAGTGTGTGATGGGACGGTGTGGAGGGAGATTCACTCTGTGTCTGACCCCGGGAGTGTGTGATGGGACGGTGTGGAGGGAGATTCACTCTGTGTCTGACCCCGGGAGTGTGTGATGGGACGGTGTGGAGGGAGATTCACTCTGTGTCTGACCCTGAGAGTGTGTGATGGGACGGTGTGGAGGGAGATTCACTCAGTGTCTGACCCCGGGAGTGTGTGATGCGACGGTGTGGAGGGAGATTCACACTGTGTCTGTCCCCGGGAGTGTGAGATGGGACGTTGTGGAGGGAGATTCACTCTGTGTCTGACCCCGGGAGTGTGTGATGGGACGGTGTGGAGGGAGATTCACCCTGTGTCTGACCCTGGGAGTCTGTGATGGTACGGTTTGGAGGGAGATTCACTCGGTGTCTGACCCTGGGAGTGTGTGATGGGACGGTGTGGAAGGAGATTCACTCTGTGTCTGACCCCGGGAGTGTGTGATGGGACGGTGTGGAGGGAGCTTCACTCTGTGTCTGACCCCGGGAGTGTGAGATGGGACTGTGTGGAGGGAGATTCACTCTGTGTCTGACCCCGGGAGTGTGAGATGGGACGGTGTGGAGGGAGATTCACGCTGTGTCTGACCGTAAGAGTGTGTGATAGGACGGTGTGGTGGGAGATTCACTCTGTGTCTGTCCCTGGGAGTGTGTGATGGGACGGTGTGGAAGGAGATTCACTCTGTGTCTGACCCCGGGAGTGTGTGATGGGACGGTGTGGAGGGAGATTCACTCTGTGTCTGACCCCGGGAGTGTGTGATGGGACGGTGTGGAGGGAGATTCACTCTGTGTCTGACCCCGGGAGTGTGTGATGGGACGGTGTGGAGGGAGATTCACTCTGTGTCTGACCCCGGGAGTGTGTGATGGGACGGTGTGGAGGGAGCCTCACTCTGTGTCTGACACAGGAATTGTGCGATGGGACAGTCTGGAGGGAGATTTTCTCAATGTCTGACCTGCGATTGTGTTATTATACAGTGCGGAGGGAATTCTCTCAGTGTCTGACCCCGGTAGTGGGTGATTTCATGGTGAGGACAGAGTTTCTCTCAATGTCTGACCCTGTGAGTGTGTAATGGGACGAGGTGTAGGTAGGTTCACTCTGTGTCTGTCACCGGTAGTGTGTGATGCGATGGTGCAGAGAGAACGGCTCTGTCTTAGAACCCTGGAATGTGTGATGGGATGGTGGAGAGGGAGATTTACTGTGTTTCTGACCCCCACGTGTATGTAATGGGACGATATAAAAGGAGCTTCACTCAATGTCTGACCCTGGAGGGTTCTGATGGAACGATGTGGAGTAAACCACACTCTCTGTCTGACACAGAGATTGTGTGATGGTACGATGCGGAGGGAGCTTCACTCTGCGTCTGACCCAGAGACTGTGTGATGCGATATTGCAGAGGGATCTTCACTGTTTATCTGTTCCGTGGAGAGCGTGATGGGGCCCTGCGGAGGGGCATACACTCTGTGTCTGGCCCTCTGCTATTTCTGACCGTTCAGGACGCAAGTCTGATAGTACACTGTATATGAGCTTCCAGTCTCTTGTCGATTTTGTCTGCAAAGACAGGAGAGTGCTCAGGAAGGTTGGGGTCCGGAATGTGGGCGTATCTCGGGTGCGAGGAAGCGGTGGTCAGCCTTGATGGGGATGGGGTCTGAAGAGATCCTGGGGACTGGACAATCTCAGCCTGGAACTGAGGCGCAGCTGTACCACTTCATTGTGTGTGTGTGTGTGTATGTGTGTGTGTGCGGGGGGGGGGGGGGGGGGGGTGGTTCCCTGTGTGCGTCTGTGTGTGTGGTTCCCTGTGCTACAGCTCCAAGGTGAACGCAATGAGACTCTCGTTTGTAATCTGTTTCAACTCAAGAACTCTTTTGGTATATCTCACACTGCAGAGACGTGTTTTCTCCCCATGTCTGACCCCAGGAGTGTGTGATGGGACGGTGTTGAGGTAGCTTCACTCTGTGTCCGTCCCCAGGAGTGTGTGATGGACGGTGTGGAAGGAGCTTCACTCTGAGTCTGACCACAGGAGTGTGTGATGGGACGGTGTGGAGGGAGCTTCACTCTGTGTCTGTCTCCGGGTGTGTGTGATGGGATGATGTTGAGGGAGATTCACTCTGTGTCTGACCCCGGGAATGTGTGATGGGACGATGCGGTTGGAGCTTCATCCTGTGCTGAATGCCGGTATTCCATCCCGCATCCCATTCGTACTTGGGACCTCAGTGAAATCACGTTTGACATTACAGTAGATGTTAACTGTCTGTGGGCGCCTACTCTCTGAGACGCTGCTGTACCAGTGTGAGGAGCTCAGAACCATGATTGCAGTTCACCGAGTGCGGGGGCAGCAGTAATCCCAGGTCACTGTTTCTCCTCTAGTGAGATTCAGGTCCGACAGCAACGCAGGAAGTTACAGCGGTTTATTGATTTCATCATGACAAATGCAAATTAAGGAATGTGTGAACTGGATAGGACGCGGAATCACGTCACTGCGGCACCGCCTCTGAGATCACAGAGAGCTCGGCAGAAGCTAGGATCTGTTAGAACAGTTAGAAATTAAACGTGTATTGCAGGAAATCGGCCAACATGTCCTCATCCAGCGAGCAGGGATGTTCACACATTCAGATCTTCACAACTCCACTCTCAGTCCTGGTCTGGGTTCCTGCAGGGATCTCAGTTCCCTCTCTCCTGTTGGACTGAACCGATTCCAGTGCAACCTGAAACAGATGGGAGAATAAGGATGAAATAAACTGATTACACAACAGTGTCAGTAATAGGGGACCGGGTTAATGTTTCAACAGCACTCACAGATAAATATCACCAGAAAACCCACGGATCCGCTGATAATTCATCACATTGAACATTAACACAAACACTCACCAGATCCGCTCCAGACTCGGGAGGGTCAGTATGAGGCGGCGGAGAGCGGGGACACATCGGTCTGTCAGTGAGTTTAATCCCAGGTCCAGCTCCGTCAGTGATGGGTTTGTAATGAGAGCAGAGGCGAGATCCTCGGCGCCAGAATCCCTGAGACCGACATTGTACAGCCTGGAGATGAGAGAGAGTGAGGGTGAAGGACACAGAGGGACAGGAGATGGTACAAATCCCCAGTGTTTATCAGTAACGCAATTACTGATCACATTAATGTTCAGTGTCAGACACCCAGTGACTGTCAACACAATCTCCCACAGTCTGGTACTTACCCCAGTTTCTGTATTTTACACTCCGGGTTCCTCAGAGCCACAGACACCAGTTTCACTCCTGAATCTCCCAGTTTATTTCGATCCATGTTCAGATCCATCAGTGATCGGTTTGTTCCGAGAGCGGAGGCAAGATTCTCGGCGCCAGAAACTGTGAGATCGACATTGTCCAACCTGGAGATGAGAGAAGGTGAAGGACACTGAGAGAGGAGGTAGTACAAATTCCCAGAGTTTACCTGTATCTCAATTACTGATCACATTAATGTTCAATGTCAGACATCCAGTGACTGTAAACACAATCTCCCACAGACTGATACTTAACCCAGCTTCTGTATTTTACACTCCGGATTCCTCAGAGCCGCAGAAACCAGTTTCACTCCTGAATCTCCCAGTTCATTCCCCGCAAGTCTAAACACAAACAGACAGATTGCTGAACAAATTGATGAATTGATGAGGGTCTGAGGGAATTACTCTCAATCAGGTATTTCAGGAACCACTATACCCTTTAGTAAATCACTGATCGGTGTTCCCATGACTGTCAACGTCCCTCTCTGCCCAGCTCCAGGGTATTCACCGAATATCAGTAATTTAATCTGTTGGTGTGACCCTGTAAAATACACATACTCTCTCATTTCTGACAGTCAGAAAAGTGTTATTGGCCTGAGAGCATCAGAAGGGGCAGGGATGAATGATGGAAGAAAGTCCCACAGTGAGGAAAATTTATGATTGGGAGACTGTCGATGGGAATGGTGGAAGAGCCCGCACCTGAGGAAAACCCGATGGGAAGAGAGATCCCACAGGAGGAAGGAGGATGGGAAAATTTAACCCTACAAGACGAGAGGATGCAGAAAAAGACGGCACGGAAGAGGTGGGTTTGAACTGAGACCCACAGTCGGGAGAGGAGATGTGCCCATGTGGTCTGGGTATCTTGTAGTGAGCACAGTCACACAGGTGGACTGATGGTGATAGTCACACAAGCGGACGGGCAGGGGAGGACAATCTCACAATGGCATTTCTTTCCTTCTCACTGGGACAGTCTGCTGACGGTCTCTTGTCCCTCACCGGGAAGGGGGTGTGAAGCTCTGACCCACCTGATGCAGTCAGTGTCGGTCTGGGTGTCAGTAATAGTGAGAAGGAATATTGCCAATGGACGTGTCACAGGCTGAGAAAAACACGACCATTCCTGTGATTTATTATCATTAAACCAAAAGCCGGTGTTCTCTGAACTGACAAAGTCTCTAACAAGGAATCACAGAAACCTCCTGTACTTGGGGAATTAGTGGCCAGTCACCAGGGCGGTCGTCACAATTCTTCAGAACCACATATACTATAGTTTTAACCAAATCCCTTTACATTGAAACAACACAATAGAACAGTTTCACAGTTCAAAGTGAGAAATACATCAAGTTACCTCAACTCCTGGCACTTGTGCAGCCCGGGTCCCAGCCGCTGGATTCCTTCACTCTGAATGAAGCAGTACTCCAGGTCGAGGTGTTTTATTGTATCACGGAGTCCGATGACATGTGACAGGACCACACAGTCAATCGGGGTCAGTGTCATTCCACTGAATGAAAGTGTTTCCATAGATTCCAGTGCGGCCTGAGCCAGTCCACGATTCTGAGACTCAAACAGATAGTGTAATGTGTTACCAGCTTCACACCCCGTCTTTCCACTCTGACGTTTAACCTCCTCCATCACCCAGTCAATCACCCGGCAGGTTGTTTGATGAGGAAATGGACCCAGAAACTCTTCCAGGCCCCGAGCTGACATTGGAGACGAGAGACCAGCAACAAAATGGAGAAATACCTCAAATCGCCCATCTGTCGTGTTGTGGGCTTCATTGAGAATCTCAGGATATCCCCGGGATGTGGATTCAGGGATTAGACAATAGACAATAGACAATAGACAATAGGTGCAGAAGTAGACCATTAGGCCCCTCGAGTCTGCACCGCCATTCTGAGATCATGGCTGATTATTCACTATCAATACCCAGTCTCTGCCTTGTCCCCATATCCCTTGATTCCCCTGTCCATCAGATATCTATCTAGCTCCTTCTTGAAAGCATCCAGAGAATTGGCCTCCACCGTCTTCCGAGGCAGTGCATTCCACACCTCCACAACTCTCTGGGAGAAGAAGCTCTTCCTCAACTCTGTTTTAAATAACTGACCTCTTATTCTCAATCCATGCCCTCTGGTACTGGACACTCCCAACATCTGGAACATATTTCCTGCCTCAATCCTATCAAATCCTTTAATTATCTTAAACGTTTCAATCAGATCCCCTCTCAATATCCTCAATTCCAGCGTGTACAAGCCCAATCTCTCCACTCTCTCTGCGTAAGACAGCCCTGCCATCCCAGGAATCAACCTGGTGAATCTACGCTGCACTTCCTCAATTGCCAGAATGTCCTTCCTTAAACCTGGAGACCAAAACTGTACACAATATTCCAGGTGTGGTCTCACCAGGGCCCTGTACAAATGCAAAAGGACATTTGCTCTTGTAGTCAATTCCTCTTGTAACAAAGGCCAACATTCCATTTGCCCTCTTCACTGCCTGTTGCACTTGCTCATTCACCTTCATTGACTGGTGAACTAGGACTCCCAGGTCTCTTTGCATTTCTCCCTTACCTAACTCTACACCGTTCAGACAATACTCTACCCTCTTGTTCCTGCTTCCAAATTGGATAACTTCACATTTATTCGCATTGAATGACATCTGCCAAGTATCTGCCCACTCACCCAGCCTATCCAAGTCTCCCTGTATTCTCCTAACGTCCTCTTCGCATGTCACATTGCCACCCAGTTTAGTATGGTCAGCAAACTTGCTGTTATAGTTTTCAATGCCCTCTTCTAAATCGTTGTCATAAATCGTAAAGAGCTGTGGTCCCAATACAGAGCCCTGTGGTACACCACTAGTCACCTCCAGCCAGTCCGAGAAACACCCATTCACTGCTACCTTTTGCTTTCTATCTGCCAACCAGTTTTCTATCCATGTTGAAACCCTGCCCACAATGCCATGTGCTCTGATTTTACTCACCAATCTCCTATGTGGCACCTTATCGAATGCCTTCTGAAAATCTAGGTACACAACATCCACTGGCTTACCCTCGTCTAACATCGTTGTTACACCCTCAAAAAACTCCAACAGATGAGTCAAGCATGATTTGCCCTTGGTAAATCCATGCTGGCTCGGCCTAATCCTATTTCTGCCATCAAGATGTGCCACTATTTGGTCCTTAATAATGGACTCAAGCATCTTCCCCACGACTGACGTTAGGCTAACAGGGCGATAGTTCTCCGTTTTCTCCTTCCCTCCCTTCTTGAAAAGTGGGATAACATTAGCCACTCTCCAATCTTCAGGAACTGATCCTGAATCTAAGGAACATTGGAAAATGATTACCAATGCATCCGCAATTTCATGAGCCACCTCTTTTAGAACCCTCGGATGCAGACCATCTGGACCCGGGGATTTATTAGCCTTCAGTGCTACCAGTCTACTCATCACAGTTTCTTCCCTAATGTCAATCTGTCTCAATTCCTCTGATATCTTATGACCCTGGCCCATCCATACATCTGGGAGATTGCTTGTGTCCTCCCTGGTGAAGACAGATCTAAAGTACGCATTAAATTCTGTTGCCATTTCCCTGTTTTCCATAACAATTTCTCCCAATTCATTCTTCAAGGGGCCAACATTGTTCTTAACTATCTTCTTTCTCTTCACATAGCTAAAAAAGCTTTTGCTATCCCCTTTCATATTCCTGGCTAGACTGAGCTCATACCTGATTTTTTCTCTCCGTATTGCTTTTTTAGTTAAGATCTGCTGTTCCTTAAAACTTTTCCAATCATCTGTATTCCCACTCATCTTAGCCCTGTCATACTTCTTTTTCTTTAATGCTATACGATCTCTGACTTCCTTTGTCAACCACTGTGGCCCCTTCCCCCTCTTTGAATCCTTCCTTCTCATTGGAATGAACTGCTTTTGCATCTGTTGTATTATCCCCAACAATATCTGCCACTGCTGATCCACTGTCTTTCCTGCCAGTGCATCCGCCCATTTAACTTTGGCCAGCTCTTCCCTCATGGCTCCGTAGTCTACTTTATTTAATTGCAACTCTGACACCTCTGATCTGCCCCTATCCCTCTCAAATTGTAGATAAAAACTTATCATGTTATGATCACTACTTCCTAATGGCTCCTTTACTTCAAGATCACTTATCAATTCCTGTTCATTACACATCACCAAGTCCAAAATAGCCTCGTTCCTGGTTGGCTCAAACACAAGCTGTTCCAAAATTACATCCCTTAGACACTCCACGAACTCCCTATCCTGGGGTCCAGCACCTACCTGATTCTCCCAGTTCACCTGCATGTTGAAATCTCCCATAACGACTGCATTACCTTTAGCACATGCCAATGTTAACTCCCTAATCAACTTGTACCCAATATCCACGCTACTGTTTGGGGGCCTGTACACAACACCCATTAGGGACTTTTTACCCTTACTGTTCCTCAGCTCAATCCACACAGATTCTACTTCCCCTGTTCCCAAGTCACCTCTTGTTAAGGACCTCTCATTCCTCACCAACAGGGCCACCCCACCCCCTCTTCCCATATTTCTGTCTCTACGATAGCACGTATACCCTGGTACACTCAATTCCCAGGCCTGATCCCCTTGCAGCCATGTCTCCGTTATCCCAACAATATCGTAGTTCCCCATTTTCATCTGAGCTTCAAGCTCATCTGTCTTATTTCTGACACTACGCGCATTCAAGTATAGAATTCTTAGCCCATTCCTCCTCTCTTTGCTTAAAACACTGTCTATTGTACCTAACCCAGCTCCTTGAACTTCCATCGGGCTAATTGCACCTTGGATTTTGATGACCTTCTCAAGATCACCCAAACCTTCTGCACATTTAACCCCATGCTCCTTCTGACCAACCCTCTGGATCTGGATCCCTGCCCCCTGCACATCTAGTTTAACCCCCCCCCCCCCACCCCCCGAGCAGCACTGGAAAAACACTCCTGCAAGAATGTTGGTACCCCTCCGGTTCAGATGTAGACCGTCCCTTCGAAACAGACCCCAATGTCCCTGGAACAAAGACCAATTATCCAAAACCCTGAACCCTTCCTTCCTGCACCATACTCTCAGCCTCGTATTGACGTGCATAATCATTCTATTCTTCGCCTCACTCGCGCGTGGCACAGGTAGCAATCCCGAGATTGTCACCCTGGAGGTCCTGCCTTTCAGCTTCACTCCTAACACCCTGAACTCTCTAAGCAGGACCCCCTCACTCACCTTACCTACATCGTTGGTCCCTACATGGACCACTACATCTGGGTTCATGCCCTCGTTCTCAAGAATAGCCTGCACCCGATCTGAGATGTCCTGGACCCTGGCACCAGGGAGGCAACATACCATCCGAGACTCCCGATCTGCCCCACAAAATCTCCTATCTGCCCCCCTGACTATAGAATCCCCTAAACTATCGCTCTCTTCTCTTCCCTCCTCCCCTTTCTAGTTGAGGGTTGAACCTCTGTTGCAGAGGCAGGACCACTACAACTCATTCCTGGTAGGTCATCCCCATCAACAGTATCCAGTACGGTATACTTATTGTTAATGGGAATGGCCGCAGGGGTGCTCTGCTCTCTCTGCATGCTTCCCCTGCCTCTCTGGACCGTCACCCATCTGCCTACTTCTTGGTTTTTTGGTGTGACTACCTCCTGATAACTCCTATCTATCTCTGCCTCTGCCTCCCGAATGATCCGTAGTTCATCCAGCTCCAGCTCCAACTCCCTAACTCGGGCTGATAGGAGCTGCAGCTGGACGCACCTCTTGCAGGTGTGGTCATCAGGGACAACAGTGTTGACCCTGACTTCCCACATACTGCATACAGAGTACAGCACTGCTCTGACTGTCTCCCCCATTCCTGAAATGAATTAATAGAATAAGTCTAAAAAGCACCTAGCGACCTTACCTTCTTCCCCTCAGCGAGCAATCACACAGGCTTACCGAAGTCCCCTTAGGCCGAAGCCCACTTAGCCAAAGCCCAGGACTCTGCTTCCACGGATTCCGCTGCCCGCTCTGAAAAGAAGTCCTGTCTTTTAAAGTGCGCGCTCGACGCTGACGTCACTCGCGCCTGTGCAGTTCCCCCTCCTCCACAGGTATTGACCAGGTCGGCTTAAATCCTACCTGCACGGTCGAATTCTCTGAGCTCCCAGCTGAATCACAAGCTGTAACTTGCTCCCGATTCAAAAAAATGTGTGACTGCAGCTACAAACTCTTGGATGGTGAGGTGTGGGAATGTGTACACCACGCTCCGGGCAGAATCCTCTCTCTCCAAAAGCTCCATCAGGAACCCGGACAGGAACTGGGAAGGCTGCAGATTGTACTTGATCAAATCTCCATCTGTAAACACAATCTTCTTCTCGGACACTCCTCTGAAGGCCATCTGACCAACCCTGAGTAACACATCAAGGGGGTTCTCAATCTCACGGCCGTGGTTTTTCAAGATTTTGTAAATATAGTAGGAGTTCAGTTGGGTGATGGTCTTGGGAACTCGCTGCGCGTCCCTGACTCTTTGTGTGAAGAAGGGGCCCAGTGCCAGAGCGAGGATCCAGCAGTAGGAGGGGTTGTAGCTCATGGTGTACAGGATCTCGTTCTGCTTCACGTGTTTGAAAACAGCTGCCGCCACCGTCCGATCTTCAAAATGGCTGATGAAATATTCCTTCCGTTCCTCACCAGAAAATCCCAGGATTTCAGCCCAGACACTGATCTCAGCCTTTTCCAATAAATGCAACGCAGTGGGGCGGGTGGTCACCAGCACTGAACACCCTGGGAGCAGCTTGCCCTGGATTAAACTGTACACAATGTCAGACACTTCACACCACCACTCGGGATCTGGGCACTGGTGCTTGGGTTCTGTATCTCTAGGACTGTCAGCAAAATCGATTCTGTACTTGAATTCATTCAAACCATCGAATATAAACAGCAATCCCTTTGGGTTCTTCCAGACCTCTCTCAGGATATTCCCAAAGTAAGGATACTGATCCAGAATCAGTTCCCTCAGGTTTATTCGACAGTTAATACTGTTTACATCCCGGAATTTGAAACTGAAGACAAACTGGAATTGTTGGTATATTTTCCTCGTGGCCCAGTCATAAACAATCTTTTGTACCATTGTTGTTTTCCCGATCCCCGGGACTCCGGCCACTGCTGCCGAACTCACAGTTTTGGATTTACTCCGGGAAAAGCTGCTCTGGAGTAACTGATCAGTCCGGATTTTTTCCAGCTCTCTGCGGAGATGTTTCTGTCTCTCTATAATCCTCGTGGTCTCAGCCTCTTGCCAGCAGCTCATGTTCCACCAGTCTCCGATCTCGAACAGTAGAAATGACCGTGAGCTCAGCGTATCGATCAACCAGCTGGAAAACCTTCTCCTTCTCCCTCATCAGGATCGTGTTCACTCTCAGTGTTTCAGTTTGTGTCCGCAGGGTCTCCTTGTGTTTCTGTTGAACATCTTCCATCGGAACAGAGAACATAGTCAAAATGTTAAATAGCTCAACTGACAAAGAATATTATAACTGCATTTCAAATTTCAGTGTTTGAGATTACATGAATTAATTCAGTACTTCCATGGATATTAGGACATAAAATAAAATTCTGTTCACAGACACTGGAATTGACAGCGATGGATGTCCCAGAAAATGTCCAATACTCATATTCAGCTACTAGTTATTTGTGAAAGTGAACATTCCCCTGATATCCTATTCCAATCCTGAGTGCACTCCCATTACAACAACATTTCACTATATTTAAAGCACTGTTTACATCATTAACAGACGATGTTTATGTTGATCTGATGTTGAACTATGGAGAGCAGGACACTGTGCATTTTGGCAAAGCTGCACACTGGGGAGTCCATTGCTCTTACATCACATCGGGAGCAGAATATGCGGGAAATACTCAAGTCGGGCAGCGGCTGGGGGAGAAACACAGTGACATGCGGATCGATAACCCATCAGAATGACAAGAAAGAAAATGGGTAGTTTTCAATCGCGGTGATGGAGGATTGGTGGAAAGATTAAATCTCTGTTATTGGAAGAAGCCAGAAGCGGCTGTCTCAGTGATGTACATTGTTTATGTGGAGAGGGCGGTGAAGTCTTGGCAACTGCTACTCATCAGTCTTGCTGTGGCGGTGTGGGGCGCTGTCTTATGAGACATCCGTCTGTAAAGTCGACCATGGATGTCCTGACCCTTTCATTTCCATTCAGCAATGTCTACCCATTATCATATTTGCATATGCTTGTATGGAGTGCTGAATCCCCCTTGTGTTGATGAAAATATATCCTTAGAGCTAATTGTGCATTAAAGAAAAGGCAAGATGAAGGTACACAACACAGCAATCCTCATAGAGGGATCAGAAGTGGAAAGAGTGAGCAATTTCAAATTGCTGGCTGTCAATATCTCTGAGGATCAAACCTGGTACCAATATATCAATACAGCTACAAAGAAGACACAACAGTGGCTATCAGGAATTTCCAAAATCACTCGAATATTTCTACAGGTGTAAGTTGCAGAGCATTGGAACTGGCTGCATCACCGTCTGGTTTATGGGGACCACTGCACAGGATCGAAGTAAGTCACACACTCAACGATTCAGGAACAACTTCACTTCTGCCAGCCAGTTTCCGAATGGACATTCAACCCCTCGGTAGTGCCTCACAAATCACTTTTTTATTTCCATTTCTGTACAACTTATTTAATTTAACATTTCATGTAATCACGCCGTCATGCATAACTCTACATGCGCAACTTACAGGCCCTGAAGCCATTTTGCTGCTCAGCCAGCTCCACTGGACAGGTCACCTGCCTCGCATGGACAATTCCACGTTACCGAAAGCAGTATCTACGGAGAACCCACTCAGGGCAAGAGAGATGGTGGTGTCCAACGCAAGAGATACAAGGTCCAAATTAAGCAACAGCTCCCTCAGGCAAATATGGAGGTTGTCCACGGAAAAACCAAGAATTCAGAGGAACCCAGAAGAGCGACTGCTGGAAAGAGGAGATGCAAGAAGGATCCAACTACCGAAATGCTCGTCTCCTAGCGACATCTGTGTTCCAACTGCTCCCGGGTGTGCAGATCCAGCATTGGCCCCCACAGTCAGCAACGATCGTGCCGTCATCCAGTACGTACACACACACACACACACACACACACACACACACACACACACACACACACACACACACACGCACTATTATCACAGAGGGAGATGTTTTCCAACAGAAACCGGTCAGGACTGCCCAAGCCAGAAACTTTTGATCAGCAGTTCCGTGCGAACAGCATGTATTGCATGACTGACAGCTTACATTGCCGGTAATCAGCAGGAGCTCAAGAAATGCAGCTCCGATTTGTGGATTATCATCCAGACAGCGAAACGTCAATACCGAGACAGGGTTCAGGCACAACTCTCCACCAACAACACACACTGCTTAGAGCAAGGTCTGTACACCATCGTGGACTTCAACGCCAAGCGCAGTGGTACTGCCAGCATCGCCGTCTCTCTCCCAGATGAGCCAAATCTTTTATACGCTCTGTTCGATATCGCCAACACTGAGGCCCCGAGGAGAGCTGACAAAGCGACCTGCACATTGGTCATCTCTGAGGCTGAAGTTCGCAGGTGTTTCCAACGAGTGGACAGTTGCAAACCTGCGGGACCGGATGGCATCCAGGGCGGGTACTCAGGATGTGCACGGCGCAAATGGCAGGTGAGTTTACGGATATTTTTAATCTCTCCCTCTCCCAGTGTAGAGTGCCGTCCTGCTTCAAAACATCCACCATTGTCCCTGTACCTAAAACTACGAAGGCAACATGTCTGAACGTCTGGCGTCCTGTCGCTCTCACCTCAATAATAAGCAAATGCTTTGAGAGGCGGGTCAAGGACTACATCTGCCGCATGCTGCCACCCACACTGGACCAACTACAATTCACCTACAGCCACAACCGATTGACAGACGACACAATAGTCACTGTTCTGCACACCTCCTTAAACATCTGGAGAAGAGGGATGCTTATGTGAGAATGATGTTATTAGACTACAGTTCAGCTTTACTCTACAGGGAACTCTCTCTGGGCAAGAGAGATCGTGGTGCCCACGCAAGACGGATAAGGACCAAATTAAGCAGCAGCTCTCTCAGGCAAATTTGGAGGTCAACGAGCGGCAGCCGCTGATCCAGGGAAAAGCCAAGAATTTTGAGGAACCCAGAAGAGCGACTGCTGAAAAGAAGAGAAGATGCAAGAAGGATTCAACTACCCAAACGCCAGCATCCCAGCTGTCCCTCTGTCCCAACTGCTCCCGGGTCTGCAGACCCAGAATATATCAACCTATTGGGGAAGAGAAAAGGATTTCGGGTATGCTTTGCTTCATGGTCATTAATGCTTGCTGGAACCCTGGAATGTCCATGCCCTTCAATCCTTGTGTTCCCCAGATCTGGAGTACCTGTGCTGCTGTGTGGACCTTTCTGGTTGCCGAGGGAGTATTATTATCACAGAGTGGGGATGATTCCTCCCAGAAACCGGTCAGTACTGCCCAAAACTTAAAGATTTCTCAAAAGAAAATGAAATGTTGGTTTGATAAGTGGGCTTGCGAAAGAAACTACCAGGTGGGGGATAAGGTGCTTACCTTATCTCCAATGTTGACAAATCCACTTCAGGCAAACCTCAATGGACCGTATGAAATAATCTCTCAAATTAATAATGTGAATTATGTTATCAAAACATCCGACCGATTTAATCTAACACAGGTGGTACAGATAAATATATTAAAGCATTGTTTTGACAAGCAGGCACCATCTGTGAGTGTTGTTGTCAAAACATATGAATCTGACAACCCTGAGAATGAAGCAATTGACTTGTCTGAGACTTTTCACAAGACAAACATGGTCCCAGTTAGGCTAATGAATTCAGTTGTTCCAGAAAACATTGATAACAGGTTGGCTCACCTGCAGCCAAAGCAACGACAACAGCTGAAGGAATTAATTCTACAGTTTAAAGATTTATTTCCCGATGTTCCCAAGCAAACCACAGTCGCAATACATGATGTAGATATTGGTTAAACAGATTAAACAACACCCATATCGCATGAACGTAGAAAAGTGTAAATAGGCTGTGCAAAAAAATTGAAAATATGCTGGAAAATGGTATTATTATTCCTTCAGCATCAGATTCGAGCTCACCCTGCATTATTGTGCCTAAACCTGATGGTAGTGTTAGATTTTACACTATTTATAGGAAAGCAAATGCAATAACAAAAACACATGCCTATTCCGTCCCTAGGATGGATGTTTGCATCAATAATGTTGGAAAAGCTGAATTTCTTACAAACATTGATCTGTTGACAGTTTGGTGTGTTCCATTGACGGACAGAGGTCAAAAGAATTCTGCATTTGTGATACCATCTGGGTTCAATGAATATAATGTCTTGCTGGTTGGAATGAAAACTGGTCCAGTAATATTCCAGAGAATGAATGATCCTGTAATTAGAGGGTTGGAACACACAGATGCCTATATTGGTGACTTAGTCACAGGGAGTGACACTTGGGAAGAGCATATCTCTGCAATAGAGAAGCTGTTTGACAGGTTTTCCAAGGCCAGCCTTACAGTTAACTTAGCTAAGAGTGAATTTGACAATGCCATTCTGACCTGTCTTGGCTATGTTGTTGGTCAATGCAATTTGTCCCCTGTTCAGGCAAAAGTCCAGGCAATTTCTCAAGTTCCTATTCTGACTGCTAAGAAGACTGTTAGGAGGTTTCTGGGAATGGATGGATATTATCGTAAGTTCTGTAAGAACTTTGCTGCTATCACTCTTCCTCTGACTAATCTCCTGAAGAAGGGTGAAAAGTTGTTTGGACCGAGCCTTGTCAGGAGGCATTTGATCGATTTTAAGTTATTATGTGAGATTAGGCCAATCAATGTAGTGCTGTCAGCAAATTTCATTAGCCGATTGGAGCTGTGGGTGGCAACACGTCATGGGTGCACCGAGAGTAAAGGAGGGGGCCAAAGAGACACCCCTGCAGGGTATGTGTCCTGAGGGTCAGAGAGACAGAGGAGATGGAGCCCACTCTTACCACCTGCTGGTGATCTGACAGGAAGTCCAGGATCCAGCTACACAAGGCAGGGTGAACGCCGAGGTCTCTGAGCTCCTTATGGATACTTCATGCCTTTGTATGGCTACTGCTCTGCCCATGACTGCAAGGAACTGCAGAGAACTTTGGAGAGCAGAGAACATCAGAGAAATAAGACCCCTCTCCATGGACTCTTCCTACACTTCCCCTGCCTCGGAAAAGCAGGCCATGTACTCAAATAACCTTATAACCTGCTGCAAACCCGCTCCCACATTGGCGGAGAGATACAAAAGACTTAAAGTGCGAAAGACCAGACTGAAGGACGGATTCCTGTCTGCAGTTATAAGCCAAATGAATGATAAAATGGACTCGACCTCACAATGTAACTCGACGTGACCCTGCACCATATGTCTATTTGTACTGCAATTTCTCTGCAGCCATAATGCTTTGTTACAGTTATTGTTTTGTTGTATATCAGCTCAATGTACAGTTGAAATGTATCCATCTGTGTGGATGGTACATCAGGCAAGATTTCCACTGTGTCTCAGTACATGATGATAATAAACCAATTCCTCATTTTAATTGTGCGGAAATATTAGACAGACTGAGCTTCTGCTCTGAAACCACAGAAGGAAACTGAACTGTTGTCATTTCTGTGGAAAGTAAATATATGGAAAGTGCTTCAATCTCACATTACGATCTGCTGTAACTGGGATCAGGTGACCGGTGGTGGGTCTTCCATATCAATATCAGAATCAGGTTTAATAGCACCGGCATATGTCATGAAATTCGTTGTCCCTACGGCAGCAGTAGAACCTAATTCATAACAATAGATTTTAACAATTGTGAATAAAATATGTGTATATAGTACAAAAATAGAAAAAAAAATGTAATAAACTATTTTAATTGTGTTGAGCAATTTGACTGATTGGGTTGTTGCTTCGGAAATTCTGAAGTGAAGCTGAATTAAACTTTACACATTTATGAGAAGCTCAGGTAAGCAGCAAAGGCTAAATTCTCACATAAATGGGTCATACACCTAGAAACATTGGCAGCACTTCAGCACGTCGAAAGAGTGAATGAAACATGCAGAAACTATTGCACGAAAGAAAATGATTGTCCGCCCACAATGGACGTGACAGATCCGGATCTCACTGCCTTGTCTGAACGGGTGAAAGATGAAGCTCCACGTACACGTCGAGCAGTGACTCGCAGATGCTGCAGATCTGCAGAAAAACATGAACTGGAAACGGGATCAGGTGACGGGTGGAGGGTCTCCTTCCTGAACCGGCGACTCTGCTCCTCGCCCCTCACAGGCTGCCCGACCAATCCACCGCATTCCCCACATTATTCCATATTTACCCCAGATACATGTTTATTTTTCCACACCATATCTTGCCCGAGCCCTTTCCCTCCACCCCCGGGTCACAGAGTCAGGGGCTCGATTCCCATCCTGGTCCGAAACGTAATTCAAACCCCAACTGGTCGAGTTCACGTTTCATTTAAATCAATGTTGTTTTTATTAACACTAATTTCTGCTCACATTCCTCCGGCTTCAGTGGACAGGAACACTGAAACGTCAAATGAGAAACAGCAAGAGGTGGCCATTCGGCCCCTCTAACCATCAACAAGATGGCGGCTGCTCTCCAATCTCAGCCACGTTTCTGTTCCATCCTCATATCCTCGATCCCTTCGGTCTCCACACACCTGCCGGCCTCTGTTTTATGTGAGGACGAGCACTGAGTCTTCTCCGCCCTCTGAGGAGGGGATTTACAGATATTCACCACCCTCGGAATGGAGCCTTTTCCCCTCATCACAGTCCCGGACAGTACACCCCCTTTTTCAGAGATTGGGATCCTGGTTCAACTGGTAGTGATGTTGTGCATTTCAAAGTGTTCTTCTCTCACTCCTCGACTCTCTAAATGACATTTATAGTTATCACATTTGATCTTTCTTCAGGTTATGACCCACCACTCCAGGGATCGGTCAGGTGAATCTTCATTGCACTCTCTATAACAAATACTCTCTAACCACTTTGTTCATCTTTGGAATCAATTTCCATCTTCTGCAGCCCCATGTTGCCCCAACTACTCACCTCCCACCCTTGTCACTATTTTCACCTTCCACCTCCCCCCTCACCTGGATCCACCTCGCACTCCCCAGCTCTTGCCCCATCACCACGACTCACCTCTTTTCTATGACTATTTCCCATCCCCTCTCAGTCCAGAGGGAGGGTCTCGGCCCGAAATTTTGACTGTCCATTTCTCTCCACAGATGCTGCTCGACCCACTGAGTTCCTCCGGCAGTTTGTTCTTTGGTCTGTGTAACCCGTGATAGTATGGGGAGAGGGATTTTGCACCGTATTGCAGGGTTACCGTTAGGGTTAATGGACTTTTCGGTGAGACAACAACATTAATCACAGGTTTCATCGCTGAATCCAGTGTTGTGGGATGTAAAGTCCCCTGTTATGTGTGAGGCTGTGCCGTGTTGTAGGTGGAGTGGGCAGCGTGGTGTTTGTCTCGATTCGGGTCACAACACCAGAATTGCCAGAGGGGTCCACACACAGTGTATTAGTGAACAGAAAACCTCTCGTCCCTGCAGTCTTTGTCTCCTGGTAAACTCAACACCCTGACAGTGTGGACCATAGATACCCCTTCCTCTCAGAGTCAGGGAATCATTCAGACAGCTGATCGCTGAGAGGAATTATATTTATTGGTCATTAAAGTTCGCCCAGATCGTTTGGACGGATTTGATGTGGAGTTCAGGGTGTCACAGTGAAAGGGCCGGACGGCCGAACTCTCTCCGTTGTCCAAACATCCTTCCAGGTGAGGCGACACTTCACCTGTGAATCTTCCGGGGTCGCCTCTTGTGTCCGCTGCTCCCGATGCGGTCGCCTCGAAACTGGTGACACCGGCTCCTCCGCAGTTGTGCGGGGTAGCAGTGTTTTTTTTTATCGGGGGTTGATATTATTGTTCACTTTTGTGCGGGAGGGGTGGGTTTTGGGGGCTGATGATCGTGATGCCGTCCTTTTTGATGCGGGGGGGGGGTGGGGAGAGTGTTTAATTTTTTTCTCTCTGAACGACTTTCATGTTTTCTTTGTTTGGTTCTCTGGAGAAGATTAAAAAAAAACTCAGCATTGATAATAAATTAACCTTTGAACTATCCGTTCCAAGCGGGAGTTACTCAGTTAGACACTCAGATAGGAACAGTCTGTGAATGCTACCACCCAATTCACCAATTCCCAATACATCACAGATATATCTGTCCAGATACTCCTCACACGAGACAGGCTGGAGCCAAAAATGTTTACTACATGACAGACCCGAAAGACAAATTACAAAATAGTCATAATGGCTTACACACACAGAACAGACTGAAGCTGGATAAAATCTAAAGCCGTACGACTGTTTACGACAGTCTATACGACTGTTTGCCAGACTGCAAGCATTTCAGTGGATATTTCTGTTACTTGGGCCTGTGTTTCTGCCAGGGCCCCTGCAGTATTGTAGCCAGCTCCTCACGTGCTAGAGGCCTAATTGATTATCTATCGCGAATTCCTGGCTACGCCATAGGAGAGAAAAGCTATCATCCAAAATCGTTCAGTCTCAGTTATTCCTCTCTGCTGCTGGGCAACTGCGGTTCTGGCCAGGATGCATGTTTCCCAGTATAGGAAGTTCAGTTTGGTGGGGGCCTGCGATACCATCCCTCAAAG
The DNA here is from genome assembly GCF_030144855.1 of Hypanus sabinus. Classification (NCBI taxonomy): domain Eukaryota; kingdom Metazoa; phylum Chordata; class Chondrichthyes; order Myliobatiformes; family Dasyatidae; genus Hypanus; species Hypanus sabinus. Next base: position 125,791 of record NW_026781175.1, on the reverse strand, counting down.
CACCGATAGCCACAGTCATCTCTCACTGGACTACAGTTCCTCACTCTCTTCCCCAGGTGTTATTTGAGGAAGCCCAGGCTGAGAGTTGCTCACTCTGATTGAGCAGGATTACAGACATTGGAATCCTAGTTTTACCCAGCAGGCCCCTAGTTCTACCTGTTTGGCATGGTGTGACAGACAGACAGAAAGGTGTTGACATGTGGGCCCCCAGAAAGACATGAACACGAACACCTCTGTTACATTCCCATAACGGTTTAAATGAACAAGCAGCAATATACCACACCTGGAGTGTGCTTTTGATGTTAAAACCACTGTCTTTATTCGTATCTACTTATAATATAACAAATTAAGCAAAATAATCAAAAGCTAAAAGTGTTATGAGTACACATATGTGTAAATATAACTCCCAAACCACTGGGCTCAGGGAACACCAAGCTTAAAGTCTTGAGATGGTAAAGTATGAAAGGTCAGTTCATCCACGGAATCAATGACGAGAGAGAGAGAGATTTGTAATCCAAGGTGAATGTCAAGAGAAGGCCATTACGTTGAATTCCACAAATGCCACAGTGGTAAAACAGGATAACAGTCGCTGTAGGTCTTATCCGTCGTTGTTCTAAATCCACATATGAATTATCACCAGAAGTAGCTTATCACAGGAGTACTGTCTTCAGAAGGATCTACCACCCAGGCAAGGGTTAACACACAGGTAGATTCCGCGTGGTACTCCCAATCCAGATCAAACACACTAAGTATTAGCGACAGTGATTTCCACAGAATATCCCTTCTCACAAGAGTTTACCAGATAACACACCCGAATCCAGCTAAGGGTTAACAAAAGTGGTAGACACGAGATACTCCAACAATATTCCCATTTGGATTATACGAATTATCACCAACAGTGATTGGTCACAGGGATACCCTCTTCAAGTAAATTACCACAGCCAGGCAAGGGTTAACAAAAGTGGTCCTCACAGCATACTCTCAAACCAACAGATCCACTCCAATGGATCAAACAAAGTGACAATCACACATTCGGTGCAGGCTGGATCAATAATCAACCCACCTTGTGGGCATAGGAGAGTCCAAACAGTGACCTTTGGCCACTAGGCCCTTTGTTTCGAGCTTTCCATCTTCTTTCTTTCTCTCTGGCTGACTGTGTTTGTTACTATCCTTGTTTAAATATAACAAACTGTGAGCTATGTAAACACAAGCTGCAAGCAAGTGTAAAAATGCTACATAGTCAAATACATCAAACAGGAGACGGGAAAGCCAGGCTTCTATATACAGGAATTTAGAAGGAGAATTTAGAATTTAGAATTTTCTCCCTGTGTCGCCTTTTTAGCTATCTTCTGTTGCTCTTTAAAATTTTCCCAATCCTCCGGCTTCCCACTCATCTTTGCTATGTTACACATCTTCTCTTTTATTTTTATACTGTCCTTGACTTCCCTTGTCAGACATTAGTCGCCCCCTACTACCCATAGCTGGCTTTTACCACTGAAATGGTGTGGGACTACAACCAGAGGCCATGGGTTAAGGGTGAAAGGTGAAATGCTGTGAACATGAATGGAAACTTCTTCACACAGACAGTCATTCGGGTCGGAATGAGCAGCCAGCAGAAGTGGTGCATGCGAGCATGCTGTTAACATTTAAGAGGTTCATGTAGGTACCTGGATGGTAGGGATGTGGGAATGGGCAGTTTAATTAGTTCAGCACAAACCAGCTGGACCAAATGGCCTATTTCTGTATTGTAATTTTCCACAAGAACCAGAAGTAATACTAATATTCACTCTAAGTTATTTTAACAGTTGTGCAGACCAACCATTCACCACAGCAGGGATTTTTTATATGACGTTAAAACTGTGGAACTTTAAGTTAATAATCCGTAGCAGAAAATCCCAGATGCTCTTCAAGAAAGACAATTTGCACGAGAGTGTTTCAGTTACTGTGGGGCCAGGCGCCCATGCAGCTCAGCAGGAAGAGAGAATAATACCAATGGAGAGTGACAAACTGATCCAGCATACAAATTGCAGATGGCAGAAATGCCCCATTCTTTTAGAAATAGGAAGAGCATCAGGGAATTAATGGTCAATCCAGATACCACCTCTCTGCCCAGTCAGGAGATGATTTATCTGTCCAGCTTGTGTTCAACCTCATTGTAACAGTGATGAACAGCCAGATCAAAACTTGGCGACTCCAGCAATCTCATCTGAAATGTTGTCCTACAGCCATTGATGGACTTTGTAAATCATTTCACAGGTTAAAACAAGAACGGATTTGTCTGCAGGAATCTCAAACACAGCGCGCCAGTTTTGCTGTCTCTGTCCAGATATTTAAGAAGTGAAGCGAGGGATTCAATCGACCATCCTTCCTACTCAGACTGTGGAGAGGGATTTATTCGGTCATCTGACCAATTAGCACGCCCGTCATTTTACACAGGATAAAGGCCGTTCACCTGCTCAGACAGTGGGAATAGATCACTCGGTCATCTCAACTGAAGGTACATCAGCAAGTTCACACTGGACAAGGCCATTCACCTATTCTGTTTGAGAGAAAGGATTCAATTGCTCTTCCCACCTGCGGACACATCGTCAGTTCACACCGGGCGGAGGCTGGTGATCTGCTGAATTTGTGGGGAAGGATTTACTCAATCATCTGACGTAATGGCACACCAGCGGGTTCACACTGGTGAGAGGCCATTCACCTGCTCAGAATGTGGGAAGCGATTCACTCGCTCTTCAAACCTACAGGTACATCAGCGAGTTCACACCGGGGAGAAGCCGTTCACCTGCTCAGTCTGTGCGAAGGGATTCAGTCATTCATCGAACCTACAGAGTCATCAGCGCGTTCACACCGGGGAGAAGCCATTCACCTGCTCAGTCTGTGGGAAGGGATTTACTCATTCACACCACCTACAGGGTCATCAGCGAGTTCACACTGGGGAGAAGCCGTTCACCTGCTCAGTCTGTGGAAAAGGATTCACTCATTCGCACCACCTACAAGCACATCAGCGAGTTCACACTGGGGAGAAACCGTTCACCTGCTCAGTTTGTGGAAAGGGATTCACTCAGTCATACCACCTGCAGAGACACCAGCGACTTCACACTGGGGAGAGGCCGTTCACCTGCTCAGAATGAGGGAAGCGATTCACTCGGTCACCCAACCTGCAGAGTCACTTGCGAGTTCACACTGGGGAGATGCCGTTCACCTGCTCAGAATGTGGGAAAGGATTCACTCAGTCATCCCAAGTACTGGCACATCAGTCAGTTCACAATGGGGAGTTGCCGTTGTTATGAATCCCTCGATATCGTTTGCTGTAGACTTCCATTTTAAGAGAGAGAAATTTAAAAGTTAAATCAGTTTGACTTGAAGCTTGTTTACATCGCTCGCAGCTTGTTTAGTTTTAACCAAGGACGCAGACACTCAGAGTCAGATGGAGACGAAGGAGGAAAAATGGAAAGAACAAAACAAGGGAACTAGTGGCCAAGGGTCACTGATTGCAACTTTCCTATGCCCACAATGGTGGGTTAACTATAGATTCAGCGTACTCAAATGTGTGGTTTTCACCTCGTTTGATCCATAGGAGTGGATCTGATTTGGGGTATCATGTGAAGACCACTGATGTGTTAACCCTTGCCTGGGTGTGGTGGGGTAATTCACTTGAAGGTGATAACCCTTGTGACAAGTCACTTTCCGTGATAATTCGTATGTGGATTTGGAATGATGACGGATAAAATCTACAGCAACTGTTGTCTCCTTTTACCACCATGAAACCTGTAGAATTCGAGATAATTGCCTTCTCTCAACATTTACGCTGGATTACAAATATCTCTCTCATCACCTATTCCATGGTTGTACTGACCTTTCATACTTTGCCATCTCAAGACGCCAAGCCTTGTTTCTCCGGAAATCAATAGTCTGGGAGTTATATTTGTACACATATATACACATAACACATTTGTTTATCTTGTTTAAGTTATTATATTATAAGTAGATTCTAATAAAGATGGATTTAACGTTAAAAACAGACTCCAGGTGTAGCCTATTGCTGGTGTTCGTTTCTGAAGCGTTACAATTCATAACAAAACTTGGGCCTGCGTCTGGGATATGAACAGATTTGGGGGCGTAGTCATTAATTATCGATTTCATTGTGGAAATTCCTTTTGATTTATTTGTGTCTTAATAATCAGTAGCAATGGATGTTGATAGATGTCTCGAAGTGCCAGGCATTGGAGGACGCCAGAAGAATTGAGTTGTTATGTATTACTAAGAGGTAAAAACTTGCTAAGGGGAAATCGACAATGAGGAACGCACAGAATCAGAGTCTAACAGCTGAACATTATGTATCTGAGGGTGTGTTTAAAGTGGAGGAGTTGGAGGTGTTTCCTGAACGTAAACCCAGTGAGCTTGAGCTCCAGTACAAGTGAAAAAATTAAATGCGGAGGCTGCGGAAAGGCAAGAGGCAGAAAAACAGAAGGAGGAAGCAGAAAGGCAGAGGCTGTTCGAGCTGGAAAAGACACAGAGATTGCAGCAAAGGGGTCGATTGCTAGACTCTGGTGATAAGTTTAAGGCTAGTCGGGAAGTTAATTTGTTACCTCCATTTGACGAAGCAGAGTTTGATAAATACTTGCAGCATTTTGGGAAGGTTGCTCAGCATTTCAAGTGGCTAAAAGAGGGTTGTCCTATTCTCTTACAAAGTGTAATTAAGGGGAAGGCTCAGGAAGCTATTCTGCTTTGACAGTTGATGAAGCAGCTGATTATGACATAGTGAAACAGGCTGTTCTCAAAGCTTACGAGTTGGTCCCAGAATCATACAGGCAAAAGTTTAGAAATTTGAGGAAGCCTGTGAACCAAACTTAAATGGAACTTGCTTATGATAAGTTTGTGTGTTTTGACCGCTGGTGCACATATAAAAATATAAATGATGATTTTAACAGCTTGCTAGAGTTGGTTTTAATTGAAGAATTCAGAGCGTGCGTGCCTGATGACATAAAGAGATATTTTGTTGAAAAGGATGCTGCACTTTGCAGGAGTCTGCTGGATGAACAGATGAGTTTGCTTTAACTCATAAGGTTAAGTTCATCCCGAATAAGAGCTTCCGAAAGAGTAGCAGGGATAACCAGGTTAAACCAGAAAATAAAGCTGGAACTAGTGACAAGAGTAAGGAAGAAGTGAAGCAGTTGAACGAGAAATATTCTCATGTTACTTGTTACTATTGTAAGAAAGCTGGTCACATGATGGCAAATTGTTGCCTCCTGGGGAAGAAAAAGGGAAAAGGAGGCAGTCCCAAATACCTGTGTTCAGTATGTTGAAGCACCTATAAACCCACAGGGTTCTGAACATTCTGTTGAGGCTCAGATAAGGATTTGAGAGGTCACACCCAGTGAAGAATGGATTCGATCATTTTATGCCAGATGGGCTTGTATTATTTAAGGAAGGATCAACCCCGGTACCACTGAAAATTGTTTGAGTTACTGGGGCTTCTCAGTCACTTATATGAGACTGCGTTCTAAAGTTTGGTGATGAGACTGAAACCGGTGAGGTAGATCTTATTAAAGGCCTTGGGGGCGGCATGGTTTCTGTGCCCTTGTACAAGGTAACTTTACAGTCAGGGTTGGTTTCGGGACCAGTTGAGATCGGATTGTGCTCCAGTTTACCGGTGGAAGATATTACTTTGCTGTTAGGGAATGACCTGGCAGTTGGTAAAGTTGTTCCTGCAGTGCAGTCGACAACTAAGCCAACCACTGTCGACCCACAGATGGGTTTTAACATTTATACTTCATGCCCAGGAACTCGAAGTATGGCTAAAAGGTCTGCCGACGCAGACGGTTCTGTGCAGCATGATTCTGATACCCATGATAGCCAAAATCTGGATTCAGGTTATGATGATTTGTCAGGGACTTTTCTACCTTCATTGTTTCAACAGGATTCAAGTCGTAAGTCTGATGAGAAAGACTTATTCCTGTCTAGAAGGAGATTATAGCAGAACAGAACCGAGACCCTGAGATTGAAGCTTCATAAAAACAGCTTTCTCAGATGATGAGATTAAGAAAGTGCCAGTAGGGTATTATCTCATGATGGAGTGATAATGAGGAAGTAGAGGCCACCTGCTACAACAGTGAGTGAGGAATGGGCAATTGTTCTCCAAGTTGTAGTTCCTAAGGTTTTAAGGGCTGAAATTTTAACTTTGTCCCACAGTATGTTCTTAGGTGGCCATTTTGGAGTGAATATAACTGTGAACAGGTTTATGAAATAATTTTACTGGCTTAATTTGAGGAAAGATGTGACCTATCACACTTGTCAGCTGTGGGCAAACCCCAACAGCTCACCCCAGTGGCCCCACTGTGGTCTATACCTGCATTCGGTGAACCCTTTTCTAAAGTTATAATGGATTGTGTTGGCCCATTGCCGACGCCTAAAGCTGGCCATCAGTAACCACAAAGTATTATGTGTACTGCATCCAGATTCTCAGAGGCAATACCTCTCAAAAATATTAAAGCTAAAACTGTTGTGAAGGCTCTAACCAAGTTTTTTTTTACTTTTTCTGGATTGCCTAAAGTCTGATCAAGAAAGTAATTTTACACATGGATTATTCCAGCAGGTGTTTTATGTACTAGGATCTGAACAAATAACATCATCTGCGTACGATCTGGAATCACAAGGGCGGTAGAAAGTTTTCATTCTACACTCAAAACAATGATTAAGACATACTGTGTTGAAAAGGGAAAGACTGTGATGAAGGAATATGTTTGTTTTTGTTCTCAGTAAGAGAGTCAGTACAGGATCACTGGGCTTTAGTCCACCAACTTCTATTTGGTTGTAGACTGAGGAGACCTTTGACCTTGTTAAAGGACAAGTGGATTGATGAGGATGTACATGTTAACTTGTTAGACTATGTTTTGAAGTTCAAAGAAAATCTACACCAAGCGTGTAGTTTAGGGAGACAAAACTCAAAAACCTCTCAAAACAAAATGAAGTTTTGGTTTGATAAGCGGGCTTGTGAAAGAAAATACCATGTGTGGAATATCTTATCTTATCTTATGTTATTTTATCTCCAATACTGACGAATCCACTCCAGGTTAAACTCAATATGAAATAGGCTCTCAAATTAATGTTGTGAATTATGTTATTAAAACACCCGGCTGACGTAAACTAACACAGGTTGTACACATAAATACGATAAAGCCTTATTTTGACAAACAGGCACCATCTGTGAGTGTTGTCAAAACATATGAATCTGGTAAACTTGAGAATGAAATAACTGACTCGTCTGAGACTTTTCACAAGCCAAACGTGGTCCCAGTTAGGCTAATGAACTCGGTTGTTCTGGAAAACATTGATAACAAGTTGGCTTATCTGCAGCCAAAGCAACAACAATAGCTGAAGGAATTAATTCTGAAGTTTAAAGATTTATTTCCTGATGTTCCCAAGGAAACAACGGTCGTAGTACATGACGCAGATATTGGTCAAGCTAAACCTATTAAACAACACCAATATCGTATGAAAGTAGAAAAGTGTAAATTGGCTTAGCAAGAATTTGAAAATATGCTGCAAAATGGTATTATTAGTCCTTCAGCATCAGATTGGAGTCACTCCCCGTTATTGTGCTCAGACCTGATGGTAGTGTTAGATTTTGCACTGGTTATAGGAACGTAAATGCAGTAACAAGAACAGATGCCTATGCTATCCCTAGGGTGGCTGATTGCATCGATAAAGTTGGAAAAGCTAAATTTCCAACAAAGATAGAACTGTTGAAAGGGTATTGGTGTGTTCCATTGATGGACAGAGGTAGAGAAATTTCTGCATTTGTGACACCTTCTGGGTTGTATGAATACAATGTTTTGCCGTTTGGAATGTACAAATGGTCCAGGAACATTCCAGAGAACGTTTGATTCTGTAATTCGAGGGTTAGAACACACAGATGCCTATATTGATGACTTAGTCACAGGGAGTGACACTTGGGAAGAGCAGTCGAAAAGCTGTTTGACAGGTTTTCTCAGGCCAGCTTTACACTTAGCTAAGAGTGAATTTTGCCATACCACTGTGACCTATCTTTGCTATGTTGTAGGTCAAAGCAAGTTGGCTCCTGCCTACGATTCTGCAATGTGTAATATGAAAACCATACATGCATTATTTTACATCCTGTAGCTTGCAGTTAATTTTTTTCTCTTTTAAAGCAAAAAGATTTTTTTGATGGGAGGAGAAGTGTTATGAATCCCTAAGTCTCATTTGCTGTGGACTATCACTTTAAGAGAGTGCCTGAGTGAGGTGGGGACTAACAATGACGTCAGCCGCTGACATTCTCAGCTCATTTTTGATTTTTACAGAGAGAGAGCTCAAGGAGGCGGGACTGTCTGACTTGCAGCTTGTTTACATTACTCCCAGTTTGTTTAGTTTTAAGCGAGGACACAGACACTCACAGTCAGAAGGACGCAAAGAAAGAGAACAAAAGGATTTAGACAAGGAAGCTAGTGGCCAAGGGTCACTGTTTGGAACTCTCCTGTGCCCACAAGGGTGGTTTGATTATCGATCCAGCGCACACCGAGTGTGTGGCCTGTCACCTGGAATAATCCACAGGAGTGGATTTTGTTTGGGGAATCCTGTGGAGACCACTTATGTGTTAACCTTTGCCTGGGCATGCGGAGTGGCGATTCACTTGAAGACGATATCCCCGAGGAAATCTGATTGATATGATGGGCAGACAAGGGGATAATGTGAGAGAGGGAAAGGGGGATGTGAAGGGTGTGGTATGGGGCATTACCGAAAGATAGAGAAATCGATGTTGATTCCATTAGTTTGGATGCTACGTACACGGCATATCGATAGGGTAAATGTGAGCGGACATTTTCCCTGGGGTTTGATTAGAGAAAAACGAAGGCACATAAGAGTGAAAGGTGAAATATTTCGGGGCGATACGCGGCGGAACATCCTCATACGGCGGTGAGAGTGTTGAACGAGCTTCCGGAGGAAGTGGTGGATGAGGTCCGATTTCAACATTTAATAGGAAATTTGATTCAACATGGATGCGGGGGTGGGCTTATGGACGGCATGGTCCAGGTGCAATCTCCATGGGATTAGGGAGGGTGTTAATTCGACGCTCTCGGATGATCAGAAGAGCCTGTTTCAGTGTCGTACTGTTCTATGATTCTCTGTTCTGTGACTCTGTGACCAAACGCAACTGCGAAATGATCTCCAGAGGGATTAAGATCATCTAAATTGGCAAAAACTACATACGTCTTTCCAAATACGAAGTAGGAATTACCTACTGAAGGAAACTAACATGCCGGGCAGCATCTGTGGGGGAATATCAGCCTTTCGGGTGGAGACACTTTATCTTGATTAGTCACACAATCCATGATATACAGATCCTCGCGGAGGGGATCGCTGCTGACAATTAATCATTTTATTCTCATGCCCACACAAAGGGGCTCGGCAGCTAGCGCCAGACTGCTCCCTGATATACCATGAGCCCCCTTTCTTCGACACGCAGATATTTGAACAGCTATAATTTCAGGCCACTGCAGAGCCAAAAAGCTGAAGTTATTGATACCGGTTTCAGAATGCTGCGTTGTTGCGAAGCGTCTCTCCTTGCACCTCCACTCTGTTCCTAATGTCCGGTGGCTGAATGGAGGCAGAATTCCTGTGGTAATCTGATGTTTCATGAAATGTCAAAGAACCCCCGCCCCCAGCATCTCCTTGTTTCTCTGTCTGAACACGAGAGTAGTATGCTCCAGGAATAGCTCGTTTATATATCCTGATACTTTACTGTGCACGTGAATTGTGTCCCATTACGAGGTTCATCTCTGTTTAGCAACTTAATACGCACGTTATCTTCTTCCCTCGGTTACTTTCTCAAGTCCAACTTTCCAAAAGTTCTGCTAACTCAATAACATATTAAATATCGTTACTAGCATTGTTATGCATTAAAACCAAAGTTGTAGAATGTTTTCTGTTATTTTTTTCCCTGTCTCTGGGAGTAAACGCGACAGCACCGGTGGAGGATCGGGTCTGTAATACAGGGTATGTGTTTTCTACCTCGGGCCGCATACTTGCCGGCATCTGTGTTTTCGTCTGACTCCGGGAACAGCGCAGACAGCGACGGTTTGCGCCAATAACGTTAATGTTGATGTGTCATATCGTGACAAATTTATCACCGGCACAATGTAACAGTGAATCATATTAAGGATGCGTGATCACAGAGAAACAACAAGGGAGTGCTGACTTTATTGTTCAATTAAAGTTTCGATCATTTGCACCGGAGCAGAGTCTCCACTCGCAAGGTTAGAGTGGAACCAGCGCTGAGGACTCACCCACAGGATTACACACTACTACCTGCTCAGATAACGTCCTGTCATTACACCGAGTAGTTTGACAACATCGTACTTGGTGTTGCGGTCCCAGCATCGGCCGTCCCGAGAGACTTCATGACAGATGCTGCGTTTGCAATAACGAACTAAATTGAGTTATTTCCCCATTGGCATTGCGGTTCGCTACAGCAGAGAAAAAATTGTTAGGATTAGTGGTAATTGATGCCAGTCACTGTACAGGTTGTTGCCATTATTGATACCAGATTATTCTAGAAAAGAATGTCATTCCGTGCTTCGACACCACTCAGGACGGAAACATCCAGACGCGGTGGAATTTCAACGTCTGATCTATGGAGAATTTCACCCGGCAGACACAGTATATTGTTTCTGTGAGCCGCTTTGTGCGTTAAAACAGCTGCTGAGTTTTCTATATACAAAAAAATACTGAGGTATGGACTTGGAACCAGTGCTTGCATAAACTGTTAATGGCACTGTGATTACCCTTAATGCCGTGCATTAACAATTTCGCCGGCGCTGAAGCATCGATCATATGCGTAGGCGTCAAGGTTGATGACGTTCCCGAATATCACGCATGCGCGCCGTTCACAAACGGTCTCGGAAGCACGGCCCTGGACTCGGGCGCAGGACAGCGATCATCTCGGGGCGACTGTCTTAAAAACCGAGTGAGGGGCAATTGCTGTCAACTGCGGGCATCATGGCCCTCAAACCCGGTACAGTCCTGCTCTCTTCCCTGTCTCTCAGCCCCACGATCCTTACACGGACCCCGGGGAGCTTCTGGCTGATGAGGGAATGGGAACCGATGGATCTCTCAGACAGAGCTGAGCTCCAGCTATCTAAATGCAAGGATTAGGAACTCAGAGAAAGGGAGCAAAATCTCTTACATCACCAGTTGAGAAAATCACTTTTGTTCCAGTTCCAATCACAAACGAGAAAATCTGCAGATGCTGAAAATCCAAGCAACACAGACAAAATGCTGGAGGAACTCAGCATGAGGACTCTTTTCCATCGATGCTGCCGGGCCTGCTGAGTTCCTCCAGCATTTTGTGTGTGTTACTTGTTCTACGTCCTTTTCTCCTGGACTTTTCTACCCGTGACGACATGACTTGACCCATTCCCTCTGGGTACATAATGACATCAAAAACCTTTGTCCTGCGCAGCTAGAAGCTTCCACATCACAAATGTGCCAGAGCTGTTGGTCCTTTCGCTGAGATGCCGTTTCCTGGATGGTAGCAGCAGGAACAGTTTGTGGTTATGGTAAACTGTGTCCCCAATATCTTTTGGGCATTTTTGCACACCTGTCTCTGTAAATTGATTGAATAGCGAGACGTTCACATCTGCAGATGTGCTGGGCTGTCCGCACCACTCTCTGCAGGTTCCTGCAATTGAGGGAAGTACAGTTCCCATACCAGGCAGTGATGCAGCCAGTCAGGATGCTCTCAATTGTGTTCCTGTAGAAAATTCTTAGTATTTGAGGCCCCAACCCAAGCTTCTTAAGCCATCTGAGGTGAAAGAGGTGCCGTTAGGCTTTTTTCACAACACAGCTGGTAGGTAAACACGAGGAAATCTGCAGATGCTGGAAATTCAAGCAACACACACAAAATGCTGGTGGAACACAGCAGACCTGGTAGCATCTATAGGAAGAAGCACTGTCGGCGTTTCTGGCCGAGACCTTTCATCAGGGTACCATGTGATATCCTCGGTGTTTATGCCAAGGAACTTAAAGCTCTTCACCTTCTTAACCACAGATTCATTAATAGGAGTTTGCCTGTCTCCATTCCTTCTGTCGTCCACAATCAGCTCCTTTGTTTTTGTGACAATGAAGGAGAGTTTGTTTTCTTGACACCAATCAGATGTTGTTCAGATCACAGATAAGAGTCAGCAATCAAATGGTTGAGAATGGTGCGATGAATGTGCTGAGCTGTGTATATCACAATGCAAGAAGCAACGTAGGAAAGCCAGATGAGCTCAGGATGGTATCAGAAAGGATCTAACAAGTGTGGTTTGGGACAGGCTGTTTCCTGGCAATGGAATATTTGTAAGTGGGAGGCCTACAGAAGTGAAATTTTGAGGGTGTGGTGTCCCTATGTGCCTGCCAAGATAAAAGTTGAGAGATAGCTGGTGCAGGGAGCCTTGGTTTTCAAGAGATAGTGAGATCCCAGATATTTTGTTCCTCTAAATCCCTCAGACGGTTGGGAGCTACCAAGACCCATTAATGACAACAATATCAGGATTCCACGCACTGAGCTCATCTGAGTTTTTTTAGTTGTCTGCTGTTGGTGTCTAAAAGTTTTTACTCTATTGTGTGCCCTCTCTCTGGCTTTATATTGGCTTTGGCTTCTCATTTTAGCCACGGTTGTGACTTCCTGTCTTTCTAATATTTCCACTTCTGTGGAATCACTCAGCTCCCAAATTGCTCCCAGAAACTCGAGCCATTGTTGCTCCATTGTCACTCCTATCTTTCCCTTCCAAACAAGTTTGGCCAGCTTCTCATAGAAACATGGAGAATTCAGTATGGAAATGGGCTATTTGGCCCATCTAGTCAATGCTGAAAAAAACATTTAAGCTGTTTAATGCAACTACCTGCACTGGGACCCTCGCCCTTCATACCCCTACCATCCAGGCTCCCATCCAAAATTCTTTTAAATGGTAAAACCAAGCTCATATTCACTACCTGTGCTGGCATCTCATTCCACACTCTCACAACCATTTCAGTAAAGAGCTTTTCCACAGGTTCCCATTAAATATTCACCTTCCCCACTTACCCATGACCTCTGGTCGTAGTGCCACCGAACCTCCGTGGAAAAAGCTGCTTGCATTTAACCTATCTATACCCTCATAATTTTCTATACTTCTAACAAATCCAAAATTCAATGTATAATTTCCTTCTTTATGTTTAGAGACTTTTTAGGTGTATAAAATGGTGAGGGGCATTGAGCGTGTGAGCAGCCAGAGGTTTTTTCCCCCCAGGGTTGAAATGGCTAACTCGAGGGGGCATAGTTTTAATGTGCTTGGAAATAGATACTGAGGGATGTCAGGGGTAAGATTTTTACACAGAGAGTGGTGCGTGCGTGGAATGCACTGTCAGCAGCGGTTTTCCAGGCAGATACAATGGGGTCTTTTAACAGCCTCTTAGATAGGTACATGGAGCTGTGAAAAACATGCGTGAAAAACAAGGGGAATTCTAGGCAGATTCTAGAGTAGGTTACATGGTTGGCACAACATTTTAGGCTGAATGGCCTGGAAAACGCTGTAGATTTCTATCTTTTATTTTGAACTGTGAAGTAACTACTATTCTTTAATCTGTACAGAGTCCATGATTTTAATGCCACTTTTTCACACTCCCATAGACTCTTTGTCCATCTCCTGAGTAAATAGAGATGGAAAAGTATTTAAGATTTAAGATATCCACCATCTGCTTTGGTTCCACACGTGGATTGCCATTCAGGTCTTCCAGAGGACCAACTTTGTGCCTTGCAATCCTTTTGATCTTAAACTCTCTCTAGAATCTCAGAGAATTATCCTTCATCATTTCTGCGACGGTAAACTAGTGCCTTCTTTTAGCCATACTGGTTTATTTCTTAGGTGTTCTCTTGCATTTCTTATACTCCATAAGATTCTGCCTGCCTATACCTTGCCATAAAGCAGACTGTCCCAATCCACAGTTGCCAGATCCTAGTACTTTAATTCCAGGTGTTGATCCATGCCCTGAACACATCCCCCTTTCGAACGCTGCTCCTTGTATTGAAATATACTGGGCTCAGCATATTCACTGCACTATGCTCAACTTTTTCATTCCTGACTTTGTCTGAGGACTGAACAACAACTATCTCCACAACCACTCCACTCTCTGTTCTGTTACTCAGGCACCCATTCCCCCTGCAACTTTAGTTTAACCACCCCCCCCCAGCCACCCATTACCTCCACCTCCCAGCATGCAGCTCTATCACCCCTTTGGCTTTCCTCTCCCAGATCAAAAAAAAAAAGGAGACGCATACCAGGTACAGGCAGACAGGAACAAATATGAAATATGAAATACAGGAATTTCAAGTGAACAATTATAAATGAAATAAAAGAAGGCATGAGGTTGCCCCAGCAGACAAAGTGAAGGAGAATCAGTAGTGGGAAAGTTATTAGAACATATCTGCAGGAATCGGACATATAAGTATTTGGATAGTTGTGGACTCATTAAGGATAGACAGCATGGCTTTGTGCATGGTAGGTCATGTCTAACCAGTCTTACAGAGTCTCTCGAGGAAGTTATCAGGGAAATGGATGAAGGCAACGCAGTAGATGTTGTCCACATGGACCCTAGCAAGGCACTTGACAAAGTCTCAGAAGGGAGGTTGGCCAAGAAGGTTCCATCATTCTGCATTCAAGATGAGATAGTAAATTGGATGATCAAACCTTGGTAACTCAAGTGATCTCACCTGAAATGTTGTCCTACACCCAATGATGTATTTTATCAATCTTTTTACAGGTTAAGAATAAGAAGGAATTTGCCTCCAGGAATCTCAAACACAGCACACCAGTTTTGCTGTCTCTGTCTTGATGTTTAAGAAGTGGAGCGAGGATCGACCATCCTTCCTGCTCAGACTGTGGGGAGGGATTCACTCGTGCATTTGACCAACTGGCACGCAAGTCATTTTACACAGGAGAAAGGCCGTTCACCTGCTCAGACAGTGGGAGTGGATTCACACGGTCATCTCAACTGAAGGTAAGTTCACACTGGGCACGGCCATTCACCTGTTCTGTGTGTGAGAAAGGATTCAATCAGTCTTCCTACCTGTGGACACACCAGTCAGTTCACACCGGGCAGAGGCTGTCGTCTGCTCAATTTCTGGGAAAGAATGCCCTCAGTCATCTGAACTAATGGCACACCAGTGAGTTCACTCTGGGGAAAAGCCGTTCACTTGCTCAGTCTGTGGGAAGGGATTCACACAGTTATCCAATCTGCAGTCATCAGCGAATTCACACTGGAGAGAGGCCATTCAGCTGCTCAGTCTGCAGGAAGCTATTCACTCATTCATCTCAACTACAGAGTCACCAGTGAGTTCACACTGGGGAGAAGCCATTCACATGCTCAGTCTGTTGGAAGGGATTCACACAGTCATCCACACTACAGAGTCGTCAGCAAGTTCACACAGGGGAGAAGCCATTCACCTGCTCAGAATGTGGGAAGGGATTGTCACTGGCATCTCACCTACAAAGACACCAGTCAGTTCACACTGGGAAGAGGTCATTCCTCTGCTCAGACTGTGGGAAGGGATTCACTAAATCATCACATCTGAAGGTACATCAGCAAGTTCATGCTGGAGACAGGCCGTTCACCTGCTCAGACTGTGGGAAGGGATTCACTCAGTCATCCCATCTACTGAGACATCAGCAATTTCACAATGGAGAGAGGCCATTCACCTGCTCAGAATGTGGGAAAGGATTCACTCAGTCATCCCAACTACTGGCACACCAGTCAGTTCACAATGGGGAGTGGCCATTGTTATGAATCCCTAGGTTTTGTTTGCTGTGGACTTTCATTTTAAGAGAGAGAAATTAAGAAGGCAAATCAGTCTTGATTGCATCTTGTTTGCATCGCTCGCAGCTTGGTTAGTTTTAAATGAGGACACAGACACAGAGTCAGACGGAGAAGACGGAAGAAAAATAAGTTCGAAACCAGGGAACTAGTGGCCAAGGGTCACTGATTGGAACTTTCCTATGCCCATAAGGGTGGGTTAATTAACGATTCAGCATACATCGAATGTTTGGATGTCATCTCGTTTCATCCATAGGAGTGCTTCTGATTTGGGGTATCTGGTGAAGACCACTGATGTGTTAACCCTTGCCTGGGTGTGGTGTGGTAATTCACTTTTAGACGATACCCTTTGTGACAAGTCACTTTCGGTGATAATTTGTATGTGGATTTGGAACGAAGACGGATAAAATCTACAGCAACTGATGTCTCGTTTTACCACCATGGAACCTGTGGAATACGACATAATTGCCTTCTCTCAACATTTACGCTGGATTACAAATATCTCTCTCATCACCTATTCCATGTTTGAAATGAACTTTCATACTTTGCCATCTCAAGACTCCAAGCCTTGTTTCTCCCGAGCTCAATAGTTTTGGAGTTATATTTACACACACACACACACACACACACACACACACACACACACACACACACACACATATATATATATACACATAACAATGTTCACTTTTGTTTATCTTGCTTGTTACTATATTATAAGTAGATTCTAATAAAGGTAGTTTTAACTTCAAAAAGATTAAAAATTCCAGGTGTAGTCTATTGCTGCTGGTTCATTTCTAAAGCATCATGATTCATAACAAAATTGGGCCTGTGTCCGAATATTAACATTTTTCGGAGCATTTTCATTAATTATCGACTTCATTGAGGAGGTCCCTTTGATTTATTTGTGTGTTGAAAATCAGCAGCAATAGATGTTGATAGATGTCAGGAAGCGCCAACCTCTGAGGTATTAGAGGACATCAGAAGGATTGAGTTGTTGAGTCTTGCTAAAAGGTTAAAACGTGCTAAGGTGAAATCGACAATTAGGAGGGCACAGATGCAAAGGATAATAGCTGAACATTATGTATCTGAAGGAGTGTTTAAAATGGAGGAGTTGGAGGTGTTTACTGAAAGTAATCCTCGTGAGCTTTTGCTCCAGTACAAGTGAGAAAAATTAAAGATAATGGCTGAAGAAGGCAGAGGCAGTTTGAGGCTACGGAGGCAGAAAAACAGAGGGACGAAGCAGAAAGACAGAGGCTGTTTGAGCTGGAAAAGATAAAGAGATTGCAGCAAAAGGATCTAGAGTTAGACTGTAGTGATAAGCTAAAGATCAGTCGGGAAGTTAAATTGGTACCTCCATTTGACGAGGCAGAGGTTGATAAATACTTTCAGCATTTTGAGAAGGTTTCTGAAAGTTTAAAGTGGCCAAAAGTGCGTTGGCCTTTTCTCTTACAAAGTGTAATTAAGGGGAAGGCTCAGCAAGACTATTCTGCTTTGACAGCTGATGAAGCAGCTGATTATGACAAAGTGACACAGGCTGTGTTCAAAGCTTACGAGTTGGTCCCAGAATCATACAGGGAAAAGTTTGGAAATTTGAGGAAATCTGTGAAACAGACATATGGAACTTGCTAATGAGAGGTTTGTGTGTTTTGACCGCCAGTGCACATGTAAGAATATAAATGATGATTGTAACAGCATGTAAGTTTTGCTTTTAATTGAAGAATTTAAAAGATACATTCCTGATGACATAAAGAGATATTTAGATGAAAAGGATGCTGCCACTTTGCAGGAGTCTGATACAGTAGCAGATGAGTTTGATTTTACTCATAAGGTTAAGATTATCCCGAATAAGAGCTTCCAAAAGAGTAGCAGGGATCACCAGGGTAAACCAGAAATTAAAGATGGGACTAGTGACAAGAGTAAGGATGAAGGAGAAATATTCTGGCCTCACCTGTTACTATTGTATGAAAGCTGGTTGTATGATGGCTAATTGTTCCATCCTGAAGAAGAAAAAGGAAAAGGAGTCAGTCCCAAATGCCTGTGTTCAGTATGTTGAAGCAGCTATCAACCCACAGGGTTCTGAACATTCTGTTTCAGGCTCAGTTAAGGTCTGAGAGGTCTGACCGAGTTAAGAAGGGATTCGATCACATTATGTCAGATTGGTTTGTATTAGTAAAGGAAGGGTCAACCCCGGTAGCAGTGAAAATTCTTTGAGTTACTGGGGCTTCTCAGTCACTTATATCAGACAGCGTTCTAATGTTTGGTGATGAGACTAACACTGATGAGGTAAATCTTATTAATGTCATTGGGGCCGACATGGTTTCCCTGCCACTGCACACGGTAATTTTACTGTCAGGGTTGGTTTCAGGACCTGTTAAGATCAGAGTATGCTACCAGAGGAAGATGTTACTTTGCTGTTAGTGAATGACCTGTCAGGTGGAAAAGTTTTTCCTGCAGTGCAGTTAACAGTTAACCCAACTACTGATGACCCACAGATGGATTTTAACATTTATCCTTCCTGCGCAGGATCTCGAAGTATGGCTAAAATGTCTGCTGACGCAGTCGAGTTTATAGCAGAACAGAACCAAGACCCGAAGTTTGAAGCTTTAAAAGAAACAGCTTTCTCAGATGATGAAATTAACAAAGTGCCAGTAGGGTATTATCACAAGCATGGAGTGATAATGAGGACATGGAGGCCACCTGCTATACCAGGGAGTGAGGAATGGGCAATTGTTCACCAAGGTGTAGTTCCTAAAGTTTATAGGACTGAAATTTTAACTTTGGCCCACAGTCTGCCCTCAGGTGGCCATTTTGGAGTGAATAAAACAGTAAACAGGGTTATGAAATAATTCTACTGGCCTAATCTGAGGAAAGATGTTGTGACCTTTTGCAGAAACTGTCACATTGGTCAAGTTGTGGGTAAACCTAATCAGGTCTCCTCAGTGCCCCACTGCAGTCTTTATATAACTGCATTTGGTGAATCCTTTTCAAAATATATAGTGGATTGTGTTAGCCCATTGCCAAAGTCTAAAGCTGGCCATCAGTATCTGCTAACTATTATGCGTACTGCATTCAGATTCCCAGAGGCAATACCTCTCAGAAATATTTAAGCTAAAACTGTGGCGAAGGCTCTTACCAAGTTTTTTTTTTACTTTATTTGATTTGCCTAAAGAAATCCAGCCTGATCAAGGAAGCAATTTTACATCAGGATTATTCCAGCAGGTATTTTATGAACTGGGAGATAAACAAATTACATCGTCTGCGTACCATCCAGAAATACGATGGGTTCTAGAAAGATTTCATTCTACCCTCAAAACAATGATTAAGACATAATGTGTTCCACACTGTCACTGTCTCTCACTCCATGACTTGTAAAAGCTTGAAAAATACATTATCGGATGCACACACGCACATGCCAAAAAAAGACATACTGTGTTGAAAATGGAAAAGACTGAGATGAATGAATATATTTGCTTTTGTTCGCAGTAAGAAAGTTGGTACAGGAATCATTGGACTTTAGTCCATTTGAATTTGTATTTGGTCATAGAGTGAGGGGACCTTTGACCTTGTTAAAGGTACAGTGATTTGATGGGGATGTGCATGTTAGCTTGTTAGACTAAGTTTTGAAGTTCAACAATGAACTACTCCAGGCCTGAAGTCTAGCGAGACAAAACTTAAAGATTTCTCAAAACAAAATGAAGTGTTGGTTTGATAAGTTGGCTTGTGAAAGAAAATACCAGGTGGGGGATAAGCTGCTTAACTTATCTCCAATGTTGACAAATCCACTTCAGTCAAAACTCAATGGACCTTATGACGTAGTCTCTCAAATTAATAATGTGAATTATGTTATCTAAACACCCGACCGATGTAAACTAACACAGGTGGTACAGATAAATATAATATAGCCTTATTTTAACAAGCAGGCACCATCTGTGAGTGTTGTTGTCAAATAATATGAATCTGGCAACCCTGAGAATGAAGCAATTGACTCATCTGAGACTTTTCACAAGCCAAACATTGTCCTAGTTAGGCTAATGAACTCAGTTGTTCCAGAAAACATTGATAACAGGTTGGCTCACCTGCAGCCAAAGCAACAACAACAGCTGAAGGAATTAATTCTGCAGTTTAAAGATTTATTTCCCGATGTTCCCAAGCAAACCACGGTCGCAATACATGATGTAGATATTGGTTAAACCGATTAAACAACACCCATATCGCATGAACGTAGAAAGTGTAAATAGGCTGAGCAAGAAATTGAATATATTCTAGAAAATGGTATTATTAATCCTTCAGCATCAGATTGGAGCTCACCCTGCATTATTGTGCCCAAACCTGATAGTAGTGTTAGATTTTACACTGATTATAGGAAGGCAAATGCAGTAACAAAAACAGATGCCTATTCCATCCCTAGGATGGATGTTTGCATCAATAAGGTTGTAAAAGCTGAATTTCTTACAAAGATTGATCTGTTGACAGGGTATTGGTGTGTTCCTTTGACGGACAGAGGTAGAAAAAATTCTGCATTTGTGATACCATCTGGGTTGTATGAATATAATGTTTTGCTGTTTGGAATGAAAACTGGTCCAGGAACATTCCGGAGAATGAATGATTCTGTAATTCGAGGGTGAGAACACACAGATGCCTATATTGATAACTTAGTCACAGGGAGTGACACTTGGGAAGAGCATATCTCTGCAGTGGAGAAGCTGTTTGACAGGTTTTCCCAGGCCAGCCTTACAGTTAACTTAGCTAAGAGTGAATTTGGCCATGCCATTCTGACCTGTCTTGGTTATGTTGTTGGTCAATGCAATTTGTCCCCTGTTCAGACAAAAGTCCAGGCAATTTCTCAAGTTCCTATTCTGACTGGTGAGAAGGCTCTCAGAAGGTTTCTGGGAATGGATGGTTATTACCGTAAGTTCTGTAAGAACTTTACTGATATTGCTCTTCCTCTGACTAACCTGAAGAAGGGTGAAAAGTTTGCTTGGACCGAGCCTTGTCAGGAGGCATTTGATTGATTGAAAGTTATTATTTGAGATTAGGCCAATCAATGTAGTGTTGTCATCAAATTTAATTAGCAGATTGGAGCTGTGGGTGCCAACACAGGTCATGGGTGCACAGAAAGTAAAGGAGAGGGCCAAAGAGACAACCCTGTAGCTTATGTGTGCTGAGGGTCAGAGGAGACAGAGGAGATGGAGCCCACTCTTACCATCTGCCGGCGATCTGACAGGAAGTCCAGGATCCAGCTACACAAGGCAGGGTGAAGGCCGAGGTCTCTGAGCTCCTTGTCGATACTTCACGCCTTTGTATGGCTACTGCTCTGCCCATGACTGCAAGGAGCTGCAGAGAACTTTGGAGAGCAGAGAACATCAGAGAAACAAGCCTCCATCCATGGACTCTTCCTACATTCCCCTCCCTCGTAAAAGCAGGCCATCTACACAAAAACCTCTTGCTGAAAACCCGCACCCACATTGGCAGAGAGATACAAAAGCCTTAAAGTGCGTAACACCAGGCTGAAGGACGGCTTCCTGTCTGCAGTTATAAGCCAAATGAATGATAAAATGGACTGGACCTCACAATGTAACTCGACGTGACCCTACGCCATATGTCTATCTGCACTGCACTTTCTCTGCAGCCACAATACTTTGTTACAGCTATTGTTTTGTTGTATATCAGCTCGATGTACCGTCGTAATGTAACGATCTGTGTGGATGGTACATCAGGCAAGATTTTCACTGTAGCTCAGTACGTGATGATAATAAACAAATTCCCATTTTAACTGTGTGGAAATATTAGACAGACTGAACCTCTGCTCTGGAACCTCAAAAGGAAACTGAACTGTTGTCATTTCTGTGGAAAGCAAATATCTGGAAAAGGCTTCAATCTCACATTACGATCTGCGGTAACTGGGATTAGGTGACCGGTGGTGGGTCTCCCATATCAATATCAGAATCAGGTTTAATAGCACCGGCATATGCCATGAAATTCGTTGTTAATTGTTAAATCTTAACAAAAGATTTTAACAATTGTGATTTAAAATGAGAATATATGTAGTACAAAAGTAGAAAAAATAAAAATGTCGTAAACTATTATAATTGTGTGGAACTATTTGACTGACTGGGTTGTTGCTTTGTAAATTCTGAAGTGAAGCTGAATTAAACTTTACACATTTATAAGAAGCTCAGAGAACTACAAATGGCTAAATTCTCACATAAATGGGTCAGACACCCAGAAACATTGGCAGCACTTCAGCACGTCGAAAGAGTGAATGAAACATGCAGAAAATATTACAGAAAAAAAATATTGTCCACCCTCAATGAGAGGACGTGACAGATCCGGATCTCACTGCCTTGTCTGAAGGGGCAAAAGGTGAAGCTACACGTACACGTAGAGCAGTGACCCGCAGATGCTGCAGATCTGCAGACACACGAGAACAGGAAAAGGGATCAGGTCACGGGGGGAGGGACTCCCACCTGAAACGGTGACTCTGCTCCTCTCACCTCACACACTGCCCGACCCACCCGCCGCATTCCCCACATTATTCCATATTTACACCAGGGACATGTCCACTTTTCCACACCATATCTACACCAATCCCTTTCCCTCCACCCCCAGGTCACAGAGTCACGGGCTCGTTTCCCATCCCGTTCGTAAACATAATTCAAGACCAAACAGGAAGTGTTCACGTTTCATTTAAATCAGTTCTGTGTTTATAAAAACTAATTTCTATTCACATTCCTCCGGCTTCAGTGGACAGGAACACTGAAACATCAAGTGAGAAACAGCAGGAGGTGGCCATTCAACCCCTCTAACCATCAACAAATGGCGGCTGTTCTCGCATCTCAGCCACGTTTCTGTGCAATCTTCATTTCCTCGATCCCTTCGGTCTCCACACATCTCTAGGCCTCTTTTCTACGCGAGAACGATCACTGTGTCTTCACCGCGCTCTGCGAAAGGTATTTACAGACATTCACTACCCTCGGAATGGAGACATTTCCCCTCATCACAGTCCCAGACAGTCCACCCCCTTTTTCAGAGACTGGGATCCCTGGTTGAACCGGTAATGATGTTATGCATTTCAATGTGTTCACCTCTCAGTCCTCGACTCTCTAAATGACATTTAGAGTTTTCACATTTGATCTTTCTTCAGGCTATGAACCCACCATTCCAGGGATCAGTCAGTTGAATCTTCATTGCACTGTCTATAATAAATACTCTCTAACCTCTTTGTTCATCCTCTATGGAATTAATTTCCATCTTCTGCAGCCCCGTGTTGCCCCAACTACTCACCTCCCAGCCTTGTCACTATTTTCAGCTTCCACCTCCCCCCTCACATTGATACACCTCTCACTCCCCAGCTCTTGCTCCATCCCCACCCCTCAACCCTTTTCCGTGACTATTTTCCATCCACTCACAGGCCAGAGGGATGGTCTCGGCCCGAAATGTTGACGGTCCATTTCCCTCCACAGATGCTGCCCGACCCACTGAGTTCTTCCGGCAGTTTGTTCTTTGGTCTGTGTAACCCATGTTAGTATGGGGAGCGGGATTTTACACCATATTCCAGGTAAAATCTCAACAAAGCACAAGTAATTGTCACTTTCCCGGACCATTGGCCCCGTTTGGCCAGTCTGCCGGTTTTTGCCCCCCAATGTGGTGAATCCCTGTGCTCGAAACCACCGAGGGCTCACCGTGAATCCCTCCCCTGTTATGTGTCCGGCGGTGCCTTGTTGTTGCTGGAGTGGGCAGCGTGGTGTTTGTCTCGATTCGGGTCACAACACCAGAATTGCCAGCGGGGTCCAGACACAGTGTATTAGTCAACAGAAAAGCTATCGTCCCTGCGGTCTTTGTCTCCTGGTAAACTCAACACCCTGACAGTGTGGACCATAGATACCCCTTCCTCTCAGAGTCAGGGAATCACTCAGACAGCTGATCGCTGAGAGGAATTATATTTATTGGCCATTAAAGATCACCCAAATTCGTTTGGACGGATTTGATGTGGAGTTCGGGGTGTCACAGTGAAACGGCCGGACTGCCGAACTCTCTCCGTTGTCCAATCATCCTTCCAGGTGAGGCGACACTTCACCTGTGAATCTTCCGGGGTCGCCCGTTGTATTCGCTGCTCCCGATGCGGCCGCCTCCACACTGGTGACACAGGCTTCTCCGCAGTTGAGTCGGGTAGGAATGTTTTTAACGGGTGTCGATATTTTTCTACCCTTTTGTGCGGGAGGGGTGGGTTTTGGGGGTTGATGATCGGGATGCCGTCCTTTTTGATTCAGGGGGTGGGGAGGGAGTTTCATTTTTTTCCTCTCTGAACGACTTTCATGTTTTCTTTGTTTGTTTCTCTGGAGAAGAAGAAAAAGAACTCAGCGTTATTTATGAATTCCTGCTTTGATAATAAATTAACCTTTGAACTATCCACTCCGAGCGGGACTTACTTAGTTAGTCACTCAGACAGGAACAGTCTGTGAATGTTCCCACCCAATTCAGCAATTCCCCTTACACCACAGATACATCTGTCCAGATACTCCTCACACAAGACAGGCTGGAGCCAAAAATATTTACTACATGATAGACCCTAAAGACAAATTACAAAATAGTGTTAATGACTTACACACAGAGAACAGACAGAAGCTGTCCTATCTCTACACATGAGTGCACAAGGAGATAAGCATCCTGAAACCCAAGCTAGCTACCCTCAAGAAGAAATATGGCTCAGCATGGCTTAGCACAATGGTTGATCATCAGAAGTTTCTTTCAGAAAAACAGGCTGCTATTGTTTAATGTAGTGTTAACCCTTTTTCATACTTTATCATTCCCTCCTTTACATCATTACATGATCAACAAAGCAGTAACTTTTTACAGAGAAAGCAACCAGGGAAAGCTTTGACTTCTCAGTGGGTAAAAACGGAATGCATCAGTAATTATTACAATGATATGTACAACCATTTGGACATAATGCGATATCATGCCCCACACATTACCGACAGGTCTTCGAAGATCACCATTTCGACCCTTCGGTGAACCCGTGTAAATCCTGCCCTACTCCCTTGATGCTGTCAGTCTCCTTGGCAGTGTGCTTGGAGAGGGATGTAACGTTAGTAGACTCATCAGGGATATAGGTGCAGCATTCTGTGTCAATAATAGCACAGGTTCCCCCTTTCTCAGCTGGGATAAAATCTGAGGCCGTACAATTCTGTACGACTGTTTGCCGGATTGCAATCATTTCAGTGGATATTTCTGTTACTTGGGCCTGTGTTTCTGTCAGGGCCCCTGCAGTATTGTGGCCAGCTCCTCAAGTGCTTGTTAGCCAAATTGATTATCTCTCGTGAATTCCTGGCTACTCCATAGGAGAGAAAAGCGTTCATCCAAAATCACTCAGTCTCAGTTATTCCTCTCGGCTGCTGGGCACCTGCAAGTATGGCCAGGATGCAGGTTTCCCATTTTAGGAAGTTCAGTTTGGTGGGGGCCTGCGAACCCGTCCCTCAAAACACCGACAGCCACAGTCATCTCTGACTGGACCACAGTTCCTCACTCTCTTCCACAGGTGTTATTTGAGGAAGCCCAGGCTGAGAGTTTCTCACTCTGGTTGAGCAGGATTACAGACATTGGAATCATAGTTTTAACCAGCAGGACCCTCGTTCTACCTGTTTGGCAAGAGAGACAGAAAGGTGGTAACATGGGGGCCCCCAGAAAGATATAAACACGAACACCTCTGTTACATTCCCGTAACGGTTTAAATGAACCGGCAGCAATAGACCACACCTGGAGTGTGGTTTTGATGTTAAAATCATTGTTTTTATTCGTACCTACTTATAATATAACAAATGAAGCAAAATAATCAAAAGATAAAAGTGTTATGAGTACACATATGTGTAAATATAACTCCCAAACCATTGAGCTCAGGGAATATCAAGCTTAAAGTCTTGAGATGGTAAAGTATGAAATTCAGTTCATCTACGAAATCAATGACGAGAGAGAGATATTTGTAATCCAAGGTGAATGTCAAGAGAAGGCAATTACGTTGAATTCTACAAATTCCACAGTGTTAAAACAGGATAACAGTCGCTGTTGGTGTTATTCGTCGTTGTTCTAAATCCACATACGAATTATCACCAAAAGTAGCTTATCACAGGAGTACTGTCTTCAGAAGCAACCACCACCCAGGCAAGGGTTAACACACAGGTAGATTCCGCAAGGTACTCCCAATCCAGATCCAACACACAAAGTATTACCGACAGTGATTTCCACAGAATATCCCTTCTCACAAGTGTTTACCACATAACACTCCCGAATCCAGCTGAGGTTTAACAAAAGTGGTAGCCACGGATACTCCAACAAATCCCCAGATGGATTATACGAATTATCACCAACAGTGATTAATCACAGAGGTATCCTCTTCAAGTGAATTACCACACCCAGGCAAGGGTTAGCACAAGTGGTCCTCACAGGAAACTCCCAAACCAACAGATCCACTCCAAGTGACAATCACATATTCGGTATAGGCTGGATCAATAGTCAACCCAACTTGTGGGCAAAGGAGAGTCCAAACAGTGACCTTTGGCCACTAGGCCCTTTGTTTCGAACTTTCCATCTTCTTTCTTTCTCTCTGGCTGACTGTGTTTGTGACTGTCCTTGCTTAAATAAAACAAACTGCGAGCTATGTAAACACAAGCTGCGAGCAAGTGTAAACACGCTGCATAGTCAACTAGTTCCGCCTCTCTCTCTCTCTCTCTCTCTCTCTCTCTCTCTCTCTCTCTCTCTCTCTCTCCTCTCTCTCAGAATCAAACAGGAGCTGGGAAAGCCAGGCTTGTAGACACAGGAATTTAGAAGGAGAATTTAGAATTTAACATTATCTCCCCGTATTGCTTTTTTAGTTATCCTCTGTTGCACTTTCAATGTTTTCTAATCCTCTGGCTTCCCTCTCATCTTTGCTATGTTATATATCTTCTCTTTTATGTTTATACTGTCCTTAACTTCCCTTGTCAGCCATGGCCGCCCCCTACTCCCCGTAGCTGGCTTTTACCACTGTAATATTGTGGGACTACAACAAGAGTCCATGGGTTAAGGGTGAAAGGTGAAATGTTAAGGGGAACATGAGGGGAAACCTCTTCACACAGACGGTCATCCGGGTGTGGAATCCAGGTATCTGGATGGTAGGGATGTGGGAGTGGGCAGTTTAATTAGTTCAGCACAAACCAGATGGCCCAAATGGCCTGTTTCTGTATTGTAATTTTCCACAAGAACCTGAAGTAACACTAATATTCACTCTAAGTCATTTTAACAGCTGTGCAGACCAACCATTCACCTCAGCAGGGATTTTTTATATGGCGTTAAAATTGTGGAACTTTAAATTAATAATACGTAAAAGAAAATCACAGATGCACGTCAAGAAAGAGAATTTGCGTGAGAGTGTTTCAGTTACTGTGGGGCCAGGCACCCATGCAGCTCAGCAAGATGAGGAAATAATACCAATGGAGAGAGTCAAACTGAGCCAGGGTACAAATTGCAGATGGCAGAATTGCCCCATTCTGATAGAAATAGGAAGAGCATCGGGGAATAAATGGTCATTCCAGATACCAGAACTCTGCGCAGTCAGGAGATGATTTCTCTGTCCAACCTGGGTTCAAACTCATTGTAGCAGTGAAGAACAGCCAGATCAAAACTTGGCGACTGAAGCAATCTCATCTGCAATGTTGTCCAGCAGCCATTGATGGACTTTATAAATTATTTCGGAGGTTAAAACGAGAAGAAATTTGTCTCCAGGAATCTCAAACACAGCGCGCCAGTTTTGTTGTCTCTGTCCAGATATTTAAGAAGTGGAGCGAGGGATTCAATCGACCATCCTTCCTGCTCAGACTGTGGGGAGGGATTTATTCGGTCATCTGACCAACTGGCACGCCCGTCATTTTACAAAGGAGAAAGGCCGTTCACCTGCTCAGACAGTGGGAATAGATTCACTCGGTCATCTCAACTGAAGGCACATCAGCAAGTTCACACTGGACAAGGCCATTCACCTGTTCTGTGTGTGAGAAAGGATTCAATTGGTCTTCCCACATGCGGACACACCAGTCTGTTTGCACCGGGCAGAGGCTGGTGATCTGCTGAATTTGTGTGAAAGGATTTACTCAATCATCTGACGTAATGGCACACCAGCGGGTTCACACTGGGGAGAGGCCATTCGCCTGCTCAGAATGTGGGAAGAGATTCACTCACTCTTCCACCCTACAGATACATCAGCGAGTTCACACCGGGGAGAAGCCATTCACCTGCTCATTGTGTGGGAAGAGATTCACTCAGTCATCCAACCTACATATTCATCTGCGAGTTCACACTGTGGAGAAACCATTCACCTGCTCAGTCTGTGAGAAGAGATTCGCTCACTCATCCAGCCTACAGAGACACCAGCGAGTTCACACCGGGGAGAAGCCATTCATCTGCTCAGTCTGTGGGAAGGGACTCACTCAGTCATCCCAACTACTGGCACATCAGTCAGTTCACAATGGGGAGTTGCCGTTGTTATGAATCCCTAGGTTTTGTTTGCTGTGGGCTGTCATTTTAAGAGAGAGAGAGAGAGAGAGAGATTAGGAAGGTGAATCAGTCTGACTTGCAGCTTGTTTACATCGCTCGCGGCTTGTTTAGATTTAACCGGGGACACAGACACTCAGAGTCAGACGGAGACGAAGGAGGAAAATTGGAAGGATTGAAGCCAGGGTACTCTTGGCCAAGGGTCACTGATTGCAACTTTCCTATGCACACAAGGGTATGTTAATTATCGATTCAGCGTACATCAAATGTGTGGTTGCAAACTCGTTTGATCCGTAGCAGTGTATCTGATTTGCGGTATCCTGTGAAGACCACTGATGTATTAACCCTTGCCTGGGTGTGGTGTGGTTATTCACTTGAAGACAATACCCCTTGTGACAAGTCACTTTCGGAGATAATTCGTATGTGGATTTGGAACGATGACGGATAAAATCTACAGCAACTGTTGTCTCGTTTTACCAGCATGAAACCTGTGGAATTGGACATAATTTCCTTCTCTCAACATTTACCCTGGATTACAAATACCTCTCTCATCACCTATTCTATGGTTGAACTGAACTTTCACACTTTGCCATCTCAAGACGCCAAACCTTGTTTCCCCGGAAATCAATAGTCTGGGAGTTATCCTTGCACACATATATACACATTACACATTTGTTTAACTTGTTTAAGTTACTATATTATAAGTAAATTCTAATAAAGATGGTTTTAACATTAAAAACAGAGTCCAGGTGTAGCCTATTGCTGGTGTTCGTTTCTAAAGCGTTACAATTCATAACAAAATTTGGTCCTGCGTCTGGGATATGAACAGATTTGGGGGCGTAGTCATTAATTATCGATTTCATTGGGGAAATCCTTTTTGATATATTTGTGTGTGGAAAAATCAGTAGCAATGGATGTTGATAGATGTCTCGAAGTGCCAGGCATTGGAGGACACCAGAAGGATTGATTTGTTATGTATTGCTAGAATGTTAAAACTTGCTAAGGGGAAATCGACAATGAGGAGGGCACAGATGCAGAGTGTAATAGCTGAACATTATGTATCTGAGGGTGTGTTTAAAGTTTTAAGAGTTGGAGGTGTTTCCTGAACGTAAACCCAGTGAGCTTGAACTCCAGTACAAGTGAAAAAAATTAAATGCGGAGGCTGTGGATTGTCAGAGGCAGTTTGAGGCTAGGGAGGCAGGAAAACAGAGAGAAGGCAGAAAAACAGAGTGGAAGAAGAAAAACAGAGCGAGGAAGCAGAAAGGCAGAGGCTGTTCGAGCTGGAAAAGATAGAGAGATTGCAGCGAAGGGGTCGAGAGTTAGACTCTAGTGATAAGTTTAAGGCTAGTCGGGAAGTTAAATTGATACCTCCATTTGACGAAGCAGAGGTTGATAAATACTTTCAGCATTTTGAGAAGGTTGCTCAGAGTTTAAAGTGGCCAAAAGAGGGTTGGCCTATTCTCTTACAAAATGTAAATAATGGAAAGGCTCAGCAAGCCTATTCTGCTTTGACAGTTGGTGAAGCAGCTGATTATGACATAGTGAAACAGGATGTGCTCAAAGCTTACGAGTTTTTCCCAGAATCATACAGGCAAAATATTAGAAATTTGAGTAAGTCTGTGAACCAAACTTATATGGAACTTGCTTATGATAAGTTTGTGTGTTCTGAACGCTGTTACACATATAAAAATATAAATGATGATTTTAACTGCTTGCAAGAGTTGGTTTTAATTGGAGAAATTTAGAGGGTGCGTGTCTTATGACAGAAAGACATATTTAGATGAAAAGAATGCTGCCACTTTGCAGGAGTCTGCTAGATTAGCATATGAGTTTGCTTTAACTCATAAGGTTAAGTTTACCCCGAATAAGAGCTTCCAAAAGAGTATCAGGGTTCACCAGTGTAATCCAGAAATTAACGCTGGGACTAGTGACAAGAGTAAGGATGAAGGGAAACATTTGAAGGAGAAATATTCTCATGTTACTTGTTACTATTGTAAGAAAGCTGGTCATATGATGGCTAAATGTTACCTCCTGGGGAAGAAGAAGGGAAAGGAGGCAGTCCCGAATGCCTGTGTTCAGTATGCTGAAGCACCAGTAAACCCAGAGGGTTCTGAACATTTTGTTGAGGCTCAGTTAGGAAAAAGGAAAAGGAGGCAGTCCCGAATGCCTGTGTTCAGTCTGTTGAAGCACCAGTAAACCCACTGGGTTCTGAACATTCTCTTGAGGCTCGGATAAGGATTTGAGAAGTCTGACCTAGTGAAGAAGCGATTCGATCATTTTATGTCAGATGGGTTTGTATTATTAAAGGCAGGGACAACCCCTGTACCACTGAAAATTCTTCGAGATACAGGGGCTTCTCACTCACTGATATCAGAGAGCACTCAAAAGTTTGGTGATGAGACTAACTCTGGTGAGGTACATCTTATTAACGGCATTGGGGGCAGCATGGTTTCTGTTGTAAAAGTTAACTTTACAGACAGGGCAGTTTCAGGACCTGTTGAGATCGGATTGTTCTCCAGTTTACCGGTGGAAGATGTTACTTTGCTGTTAGGGAATGACCTGACAGATGGTAAATTTGTTCCTGCAGTGCTGTTGACAACTAAGCCGACCACTGACGACCCACAGATGGATTTTAACATTTATCCTTCCTGCGCAGTAACTCGAAATATGGCTAAAATGTCTGCCGACGCAGCCGGTTCTGTGCAGCTTGATTCTGATACCCATGATGGCCAAAATCGGGATTCAGGTTATGATGACTTGTCAGGGACTTTTCCGCCTTCATTTTTTCAACAGGATTTAGGAAGTAAGTCTGATGAGAAAGATTTATCCCTGTCGCGGAAGGGGCTGATAGCAGAACGGAACCGAGACCCTGAGATTGAAGCTTTAAAAGCAACAGCTCTCTCAGATGATATGATTAAGAAAGTGCCAGTTGTGTATTATCCCAAGGATGGAGTGTTCATGAGGAGGTGGAGACCTCCTGCTGTACCAGCGAGAGAGCAATAGGTAATTGTTCACCAAGTTGAATTTCCTAAAGTTTAAAGGGCTGAAATTTGAACTTTGGCCCACAGTATGCCCTTAGGTGGCCATTTTGGAGGGAATATAACTGTATGCAGTCTTATGAAATAATTTTACTGGCCTAATTTGAGGAAATATGTAATATTTTCAAACCTGTCAGACTTGTCCAGTTGTGGGTAAACCCCACCAGGTCACCCCAGTGGCCCACTGGGGTCCATATCTGCATTCAGTGATCCCTTTTCTAAAGTTATAGTGGATTGTGTTGCCGATTGCTAAAGCCTAAAGCTGGCCATCAGTAAATACAAAGTATTATGTGTACTGCACCCAGATTCCCAGAGGCAATACCTCGCAGAAATATTAAAGCTAATACTGGGGTGAAAGTTCTTACCAAGTTGTTTTTTTAATTCACTTTTTCTGGATTGCCGAAAGAAATCCAGTCTGTTCAAGAAATTAATTTTACACCTGGATTATTTCCGTAG
Organism: Hypanus sabinus; assembly: GCF_030144855.1. Classification (NCBI taxonomy): domain Eukaryota; kingdom Metazoa; phylum Chordata; class Chondrichthyes; order Myliobatiformes; family Dasyatidae; genus Hypanus; species Hypanus sabinus. The sequence goes on along the minus strand of NW_026781175.1, from coordinate 93,923 downwards.
GTAGTTTATGAACTAGGAGCTGAACAAATAACATCACCTGCGTACCATGTGCAAACACAAGGGCTGTAGAAAGTTTTCATTCTACACTCAAAACAATGATTAAGACATACTGTGTTGAAAATGGAAAGACTGAGATGAAGGAATACATTTGCTTTCGTCCACAGAAAGAGAGTCAGTACAGGAATCACTGGGCTTTTGTCCATATGAACTTGTATTTGGTCAGAAAGTGAGGGGACCTTTGACCTTGTTAAAGGAACAGTGGATTGATGGGGATGTACATGTTAATTTGTTAGACTATGTTTTGAAGTTCAGAAATAAACTACACCAAGCGTGAAGTCTAGTGAGATAAAACATAATGATTTCTCAAAACAAAATGAAGTGTTGGTTTGATAAGCGGGCTTGCAAAAGAAAATACCAGGTGGGGGATATCTAACCTTATCTCCAATGTTGACGGATCCACTCCAGGTGAAATTCATTGGACCGTATGAAATAGGTTTACAAACTAATGATGTGAATTATGTTATTAAAACACCCGACTGACGTAACTAACACAAGTTGTACACATAAATATGATAAAGCTTTATTTTGACAAACAGGCACCATCTGTGAGTGTTGTTGTCAAAACATATGAATCTGGTAACCTTGGGAATGAAAGAATTGACTCGTCTGAGACTTTTCACAAGCCAAACATTGTTCCAGTTAGGCTAATGAACTCGGTTGTTCCAGAAAACATTGATAACAGGTTGGCTCATCTGCAGCCAATGCAACAACAACAGCTGAAGGAATTAATTCTGAAGTTTAAAGATTTATTTCCTGATGTTCCCAAGCCAACCACGGTCGCTGTACAAGATGTAGATCTTGGTCAAGATAAACCGATTAAACAACACCCATAGCGCATGAACGTAGAAGAGTGAAAATTGGATGAGCAAGAAATTGAAAATATTCTGGAAAATGGTAGTATTAGTCCTTCAGCATCTGATTGGAGCTCACCCTGCATTATTGTGCCCAAACCTGATGGTAGTGTTAGATTTTGCACTGATTATAAGAAGGTAAATGCAGCAACAAAAAGAGATGCCTATCCTATCCCTAGGGTGGATGATTGCATCGATAAAGTTGGAAAAGCTAATTTTCCAATAAAGATTGTCTGTTGAAAGGGTATTGGTTTGTTCCCTTGACGGACAGAGGTAGAGGAATTTCTGCGTCTGTGACACCTTCTGAGTTGTATGAATACAATGTTTTGCCGTTTGGACTGTAAAAATGGTCCAGGAACATTCCAGAGAACGTTTGATCCTTTAATTCGAGGGTTAGAACACACAGATGCCTATATTGATGACTTAGTCACAGGGAGTGACACTGGGGAAGAGCATATCGCTCCAGTGGAGAAGCTGTTTGACAGGCTTTCCCAGGCCAGACTTACAGTTTACTTGGCTAAGAGTGAATTTGGCCATGCCACTGTGACCTGTCTTGGCGATGTTGTAGGTCAAAGCAAGTTGGCTCCTGTACAGGCAAAAGTCCAGGCAATTTCTCAAGTTCCTATTCCGACTGGTAAGAAGGATCTTAGAAGTTTCTGGAACTAGTTGGATGAAAATTCTGCAAGAACTTTACTGATATCGCTCTTCCTCTGACTAATCTCCCGAAGAATGAAAACAATTTTGTTTGTACCGAGCCTTGTCAGGAGGCATTTGATCGATTGAAAGCCATTTTTATGTCATTAGCCTGTGCTCAGGGCACCTGACTTTACAAAGCCGTTTTCTATAGCTGTGGATGCCAGTGATGAAGCTGCCGGGGCAGTGTTATTACAGAAAGATGATGATTATGTTGAACATCCTGTATCTTACTTTTCGAGAAAATTCAATGAGCATCAAATAAATTATTCCTCCTTATCGGGCTCACTTTTGACATTTAAGAAAAACTTGTACAAATATATGGATGAGAGTGGCATGGAGGGATATGGCTCAGTTGCGGATCAGTGGAAATAGGCAGAAAAATGTTTCGGCAAAGCCAAGAAGGGGCAAAAGGCCTGTTTCTGATCTGTAATGTTCTATGGTTCTTAGAGAAAGAGTTGTTGTCACTCAGCTGGGCTTTGCGGCATTTTGATGTCGATGTTGTCCTGTGAAGAAACCACTTGTAGTTTATACTGATCATAATCTGTTGGTGTTTTTGATTCAGGTAAAGGGAAAACCAGATGATTGTTAAACTAGAGTCTGATTTTGCAAGAATATGATATTCTGATAATACATATGAAAAGCACGGACAATATCTTTGCCGATTGTCTTTCCACATGCTGAGCATACAGTTTTATTAGTGAAGCACAATCTGGTATTTGTATACGATTCTGCAATGTGTTACATGATAACCATACATGCATTATTTTACATACTGTAGCTGGCAGTTAATTTTTTTCTCTTTTAGAGCAAAAAGAAATGTTTTGGGGGAAGGGAAAGTGTTATGAATCCCTAAGTTTCGTTTGCTGTGGACTGTCACTTTAAGAAAGTGCCTGAGTGAGGTGGGGATTAACAATGACGTCAGACGCTGACTTTCTCAGCTCATTTTTTATTTTTACAGAGTGAGAGAGCTCAAGGAGGAGGGACTGTCTGACTTGCAGTTTGTTTACATTACTTGCAGTTTGTTTCGTTTTAAACGAGGACGCAGACACTCACAGTCAGAAGGACTCAAAGAAAGATAACAAAAGGTTTTAGACAAGGAAGCTAGTGGCCAAGGGTCACTGCTTGGAAATTTTCTGTACCTATAAAGGTGGTTTGATTATCGATCCAGTGCACTGCGAATGTGTGCCAGTCACCTCGAATAATTCATAGGAGTGGATTTTGTTTGGAATCCTGTGGAGACCACTTACGTGTTAACACTTACCTGGGTATGTGGTTTGGCGATTCACATGAACACGATATCCACTAGGAAATCTGAAATTCAACAACAACACAAACAAAATGCTGGTGCAACACAGCAGGCCAGGCAGCATCTACAGGGAGAAGCACTGTCGACGTTTCGGGCCGAGACCCTTCGTCAGGACTAACCGAAAGGAAAGGTAGTAAGAGATTTGAAAGTAGTGGGGGAAGGGGAAATGCGAAATTAAAAGAGAAGACCGAAGGTGGTGGGATGAAGCTAAAAGCTGGAAAGGTGATTGGTGAAAGTGATACAGAGCTGGAGAAGGGAAAGGGTCATGGGACGGGAGGCCTCGGGAGAAAGAAAGGGGTGGGGGGCAGGTGGAGAACAGGTAATCAACTAAATATGTCAGAGATGGGGTACGAAGGGGAGGAGGAGCATTAACGGAAGTTAGACATTTTAATTACACGTCCCATTCCCATTCTGATATGTCTATCCATGGCTTCCTCTATTATCAAAATGAATCCAAACTCAGGTTGAAGGAATAACACTTTATCTAACGGCTGGGTAGCCTCCAACCTGATGCCATGAACATTGACCTCTAACTTCCGTTAATGCCCCTCCTCCCCTTCTTACCCCATCCCTGAAATATTTAGTTGTTTGCATGTTCTCCATCTCCCTCTGGTACGCAAGTCAGTTCAATCGAGGGAGAGGCCGTTCTCCTGCTCCGTGTGTGGGAAGGGATTCACTTGCTCATCTCAACTGAAGGTACATCAGAGAGTTCACACTGGGGAGAAGCCGTTCACCTGTTCGACTGTGGGAATTGATTCACGGTCATCCGACCTACTGGTGCACTAACGAGATCACACCGGGTAGCGGCCGTTCACCAACTCCGACTGCGGGAAGGGATTCGAATAATAGGCAGGGGTGGATTTTGTTTGGGCTATCCTGTGGAGACCACTTATGTATTAACCCTTGCCTGTGTATGTGGTGTGGCGATTCACTTGAAGACGATATCCCGAAAAGCAAACATGAGGTTATCTCAACTACGGGGACACCAGCGAATTCACACTGGGTAGAGTCTGATCACCTGCTCGGAATTTGGGAAGAGATTGTCTCAGCCAAATCAACCAGATGTGCATCACTGTCTTGACACCGGGCAGAGGCTGTTCACCTACTGTGAATTTGGGAAGCGATTCACTTATTCATCTAACCTTATGTAACTCTCGCTTCGGCTAGCAGCTTAATATAGGAGGTGAAAGCACCCCCCCTCCTCCCCACCCGGCCAAACTTAAATCTCATTTGGGTGGATGCTCCGTGATGTGTTCCCTGTTACAGATCAGTACTGTACCCCGAAATAACAAACGGTACACAATATGTGATTAAACAATTGAGCTTTATCATTCTTACTTTGACCGAGGCAAAGATGTACCGTGTATCAGTAAAGTTTCCTGTAACATTTGACTTCATTGTGAAGTATTATCTTGCACCTTCTATCCCAATGAGTTTTCCAAGAATCAGTTTCTGTTCGCTAGAACGACAAGAGGTTTAATTGAATGCAGCACCTGGTAGGGTAAGAGTTATAAGCTACGATCACAGGGTATGGCAGGACAGATTCTAGCATTTTGTTACGAACAGTAACACTTTAGAAATGAACCAGCTGGAACAGCCTGCACCTGGAGTCTGGTTTTAGAAACATAGAAGAATAGAAAATTGTAGTAGGAGTAGGGAATTCTGCCCTTTGAGCCTGCACCGCCATTCAGTATGATCATGGCTAATCATCCAGCTCAGAACCCTGTACCTGCTTTCACTCCATACCCCCGATCCCTTTAGACACAAGGGCCATATCTAACTTCCTCTTAAATATCGCCAATGAACCGGCCTCAACTGTTTCCTGTGGCAGGGAATTCCACAGATTCACCACTCTCTGTGTGAAGAAGTTTTTCTTCATCTCGGTCCTAAAAGTCTTCCCCTTTATCCTTAAACTGTGACCACTCATTCTGGACTTCCCCAACATCGGAAACAATCTTCCTGCATTTAGCCTGTCCATTCCCTTTAGAATTTTATATGTTTCAATGAGATTCCCCCTCAGTCTTCTAAATTCCAGTGAGTATAAGCCTAGTCGATCCAGTCTTTCTGTATATGAAAGTGCTGCCATCACAGTAATCAATCTGGTGAACCTTCTCTGTACTCCCTCTATGGCAAGAATGTCTTTCCTCAGATTAGGGGACAAAAAATGCACACAATATTCTAGGTGTGGTCTCACCAAGGCCTTGTACAACTGCAGTTGAAACTCCCTGCTCCTGTACTCAAATCCTTTTGCTATGAATGCCAACATACCATTTGCCTTTTTCACTGCCTGCAGTACCTGCATGCCCACCTTCAATGACTGGTGTACAATGACACCCAGGTCTCGTTGCATCTCCCCTTTTCCTAATCGGCCACCGTTCAGATAATAATCTGTTTTCCTATTCTTGCAACCAAAGTGTATAAACTCACATTAATCCACATTCAATTGCATCTGCCATGAATTTTCCCACTCACCTAACCTATCCAAGAAACACTGCATCCGCTTAGCATCCTCCTCACAGCTAACACCGCCGCGCAGCTTTGTGTCATCTGCAACCTTGGAGTTGCTGCATTGAATTTCCTAGTCTAAATAAATAATATATATTGTAGACAACTGGGGTCCCAGCACTGAGCATTGCGGTACCCCACTAGTCCCTGTCTACCATTCTGAAAAGGTCCCGTTTACTCCCACTCTTTGTTTCCTGTCTGCCAACCAATTCTCTATCCTCATCAATATCATACCCCCAATACCGTCTGCTTTAAGTTTGCACATTAATCTCCTTGTGGGACCTTGTCAAAAGCCTTTGAAAATCTAAATATACCACATCCACTGGCTCTCTCCTATTCACTCTACGAGTTACATCTTCAAAAAATTTTACAGGATTCGTCAGATATGATTTCTCTTTCACAAATCCATGCTGACTTTGTCCGATGATTTCACCTCTTTCCAAATGTGCTGTTATCACATCTTTGAAAACCGATTCGAGCATTTTCCCCACCACCGACGTCAGACTAACCTGTCTATAATTCCCTGGTTTTTCTCTCCCTCCTTTTTTAAAAAGTGGGGTTACATTAGCCACCCTCCAATCCTCAGGAACTAATCCAGAATGTAAGGAGTTTTGAAAAATTATCACTACTACATTCACTATTTCTTGCGCTATTTCCTTAAGAACTCTGGGATGCAGACCAGCTGGCCGTGGGGATTTATCTGCCTTTAATCCCTTCAATTTACCTAACACCACTTACCTACTAACATGTATTTCCCTCAGTTCCTACATCTCACTGGACCCTTGGTCCCTTACTATTTCCGGAAAATTATTTATGTTCTTCTTAGTGAAGACAGAACCAAAGTAGTTTTTCAATTTGTCTGCCATGTCTTTGTTCCCTGTGATCAATTCACGTTTTTGACTGTAAAGGTCTTACATTTGTCTTGTCCAATCTTCTTCTTTTCACATATCTAAAAAAGCTTTTACAGTCAGTTTTTATGTTCCCTGCCAGCTTTCTCTCATAATCTTTTGTCCCTTTCATAATTCTTTGTCCTCCTCTGCTGGTCTCTGAATTTCTCCCAGTCCTCAGGTGCGCCGTTTTTTTTTTTTGCTAATTTATATATTTCTGCTTTGGACATGATACTATCCTTAATTTCCCTTGTCAGCCGCGGGTGCACTACCTTCCCTGCTTTATTCTTTTCCCAAACTGGGATGAACAGTTGTTGTATTTCATCCATGCGATCTTTAAATGCTTGCCATTGCATTACCATCGTCAAGCCTTTAAGTATCATTTGCCAGTCTATCTTAGCTAATTCACGTCTCATACCTTCAAAGTTACCCTTCTTTAAGTTCAGAACATTTGTTTCTGAGTTAACTATGTCACTCTTCAACTTAATGAAGAATTCCACCATATTATGGTCACTCTTACCCAAGGAGCCTTGCACAACAAGATTGCTAACTAACCCTTCCTCATTGCTCAATACCCAATCTAGAGTGGCCTGCTCTCTAGTTGGTTCCTCGACATGTTGGTTCAGAAAACCATCCCGCATACATTCCAAGAAATCCTCTTCCTCAGCACCCTTACCAATTTGGTTCACCCAATCTATATGTAGATTGAAGTCACCCATTATAAGTACTGTTCCTTTATTGCACGCATTTCTAATTTCCTGTTTAATGCCATCCCCAACCACACTACTACTGTTAGGTGGCCTGTACATAACTGCCACGAGCGTTTCTGCCCATTAGTGTTATGCAGCTCTACCCATATCGATTCCACATCTTCCAAGTTAATGTCCTTCCTTTCTATTGCGTTAATCTGCTCTCTAATCAGCAATGCTACCCCACCTCCTTTTCTTTCCGGTCTATCCCTCCTGAATATTGAATATCCCTGGATGTGAGCTCCCATCCGTGGTCACCCTGGAGCCATGTCTCTGTGATCCCAGCTATATCATATTCATTAATAACTATCTGCACATTCAATTCATCCACTTGTTCCGAATGCTTCTAACATTGACACACAAAGCCTTCAGGCTTGTTTTCACAACACTCTTAGCCCTTATACAATTATGTTGAAAAGTGGCTCTTTTTGCTTTTTGCCTTGAATTTGCCTGCCTGCCAGGTTTACTATTCGCCTTACTTACTTTTTGCTTCTACCCTCATTTTACCCCCTCTGTCTCTCTGCGCTTGTTCCCATCCCCCTGCCACATTAGTTTAAATCCTCCTGAACATCAGTAGCAAACGCTCCCCCTAGGACATTGGTTCCAGTCCAGCCCAGGTGCAAACCATCCCGTTTATACCGGTCCCACCTGCCCCAGAACTCGTTCCAATGCCCCAGAAATTTGAATCCCTCCCCCTTGCACCACTTTTCAAGCCAAGTATTCATCGGAAATATCCTCCTATTTCGGCTCCGACTAGCACGTTTTTGATGTTAAAACCACTATCTTCATTAGTATCTACTTACAATATAGTAACTTAAGCAAGATATGTGTGTATATGTATGTGCAAATATAACTCCCAAACTATTGAGCTCAGTGGTGGTGGGGGGTGGGGCGAAACAAGGCTTAGCATCTTGAGATAGTGAAGTATGAAATAAGGGAAATATACTTCACGGAATAAGGGATGGGAGATAGATATTTGTAATCCAGGGCAAATACAGAGAGAAGGCAATTACGTTGAAGTCCATAGGTTCCACGGTGGTAAAATGAGATAACAGTCGCCGTAGATTTTATCCGTCACCGTTCCAAATCCACATTCGAATTATCACCGAAAGTGACTTGTCACAGGGATCAACAACACACACAAAATGCTGGTGGAACACAGTAGGCCAGGCATCATATATAGGGAGAAGCGCTGTCGAAGTTTCGGGCCGAGACCCTTCGTCAGGACTAACCTAAAGGGAAAATAGTAAGAGATTTGAAAGTCGTGAGGGGAGTGGGAAATGCGAAATGATGGGAGAAGACCGGAGGGGGTGGGATGAAGCTAAGAGCTGGAAAGGTGATTGGCAAAAGTGATACAGAGCTGGAGAAGGGAAAGGATCATGGGACAGGAGGCTTCAGGAGTAAGAAAGGAGGCGGGGGGTGTGGTAGACCAGAGGGAGATGGAGAACAGGCAAAAAACTAAATATGTCAGGGATGGGGTAAGAAGGGAAAGCGGGGCATTAACGGAAGTAAGAGGTCAATGTTCATGCCATCAGTTTGGAGGCTACCCAGCCGATTTTAAGGTATTATTCCTCCAACCTGAGTTTGGAATCATTTTGACAATAGAGGAGGCCATGGATAGACATATCAGAATGGGAATGGGACGTGTAAATAAAAATGTCTATATTCTGTTAATGTCCCTCCTCCACTTCTTACCCCATCTGTGTCATGTTTAGTTGTTTACCTGTTCTCCATCTACCCACCCCATTTCTTTCTCCCGAATCCTCCCGTCCCATGATCCTTTCCCTTCTCCAGCTCTGTATCAGCTTTCGCCAATCACCTTTCCAGCTCTTGGCTTCATCCCAACCCCTCCGGTCTTCTCCTATCATTTCGCAATCCCCCTCCCCCCACGACTTTCAAATCTCTTACTATCATACCTTTCGGTTAGTCCTGACGAAGGGTCTCGGCCCGAAACGCTGACAGTCGTTCTCCCTATAGATACTGCCTGGCCTGCTGTGTTCCACTAGCATTTTGTGTGTGTTGTTGTTTGAATTTCAGATTTCCTCGTGTTTGTCACAGGGATATCGCTTTCAAGTGAATCGCCACACCACATACCCAGGCAAGGGTTAACACGTAAGTGGTCTCCACAAGATTCCCCAAACAAAATCCACTCATATGGATTATTCGTGGTGACAGGCACACATTCGATGTGCACTGGATCGATAATCGAACCATCCTTGTGGGCACAGGAGAGTTCCAAACAGTGACCCTTGGCCACTAGCTTCCTTGTCTAAATCCTTTTGTTCTCCTTCTTTGCGTCCTTCTGTCTGTGAGTGTCTGTGTCCTCCATTAAAACGAAACAAACTGCAAGTCATGTAAACAAGCTGCAAGTCAGACAGTCCCTCCTCCTTGAGCTCTCTCTCACTCTGTAAAAATAAAAAATGAGCTGAGAAAGTCAGCGGATGTCGTCATTGTTAGTCCCCACCTCACTCAGGCACTCTCTTAAAATGACAGTCCACAGCAAACGAAACTTAGGAATTCATAACACTTCCCCTCACCCAAAAAATGTATTTTTGCTCTAAAAGTGAAAAATTTTCACTGCAAGCTACTGTATGTAAAACAATGCATGTATAGTTATCATGTAACACATTGCAGAATCGTATGCAAATACCAGATTCTGCTTCACCATTTAAACTGTAACCTCAGCATCTGGAAAGACAATCGGCAATGATATCGTCCGTGCCTTTCATATGCATTATCACAATACCATATTCTTGCAAAATCAGACTCTAGTTTAACAATCATCTGGTTTTGCCCTTCACCTGAATCAAAAACACCAACAGATTATGATCAGTATAAACTACCAGAGGTTTCTTCTCAGGACAAACATGGACATCGAAATACCGCAAGCCAAGAAGAGTGACAACAAGTCTTTCTCTAAGAACCATTGAACATTACAGCACAGAAACAGGCCTTTTGGTCCTTCTTGGCAGTGCCGAACCATTTTTCTGCCTATTCCCACTGACCTGTCCCTGCGCCTTATCCCTCCAAGCCCCTCTCATCCATATATCTGTCGAAGTTTTTCTTAAATGTCAAAAGTGAGCCCGCTCAGGTGGAATAATTTATTTGCTGCTCATTGAATTTTCTCGAAAAGTAAGCTACAGGATGTTCAACATCATCATCATCTTTCTGTAATAACACTGTCCCGGCAGCTTCATCACTGGCATCCACAGCTACAGAAAATGGCTTTGCAAAGTCAGAGCAGAGGTGAACAACATAAAAATGGCTTTCAATCGATCAAATACCTCCTGACAAGGCTCGTTCCAAACAAAACTTTTCACCCTTCTTCAGGAGATTAGTCAGAGGAAGAGCGATATCAGCAGTTCTTACAGAACTTACGATAATATCCATCCATTCCCAGAAACCTTCTAAGAGCCTTCTTAGCAGTCAGAATAGGAACTTGTGAAATTGCCTGGACTTTTGCCTGAACAGGAGCCAACTTGCTTTGACCTACAACATAGCCAGGACAGGTCACAGTGGCATGGCAAAATTCACTCTTAGCTAAGTTAACTGTAAAGCTGGCCTGGGAAAGCCTGTCAAACAGCTTCTCTACTGCAGAGATATGCTCTTCCCAAGTGTCACTCCCTGTGACTAAGTCATCAATATAGGCATCTGTGTGTTCTAACCCTCCAATTACAGAATCAAATGTTCTCTGGAATGATCCTGGACCATTTGTCATTCCAAACAGAAAACTTTGTATTCATACAACCCAGAAGGTGTCAGAAAAGCAGAAATTTCTCTACGTCTGTCCTCAATGGGACACAGCAATACCCTTTCAACAGATCAATCTTTGTTGGAAATTTAGCTTTAACAACTTTATCGATGCAATCATCCACCCTCGGGATAGGATAGGCATCTGTTTTTGTTACTGCATTTACCTTCCTATAATCAGTGCAAAATCTAATTCTGCCATCTGGTCTGGGCACAATAACGGGGGGTGACTCCAACCTGATGCTGAATGACTAATAATACCATTTTCCAGCATATTTTCAATTTCTTGCTCAGCCAATTTACACTTTTCTACTTTCATACGATATTGGTGTTGTTTAATAGGTTTAGCTTGACCAATATCTACTATGACCGTGGATTCCTTGGGAACATCAGGAAATAAATCTTTAAACTTCAGAGTTAATTCCTTCAGCTATTGTTGCTTTGGCTGCAGATGAGCCAACTTGTTATCAATGTTTTCTGTGAACAACCGAGTTCATTAGCCTAACTGGGACCACGTTTGGCTTGTGAAAAGTCTCAGACGAGTCAATTGTTTCATTTTCAGGGTTACCAGATTCATATGTTTTGACAACAACACTCACAGATGGCGCCTGTTTGTCAAAATAAGGCTTTATCATACTTATGTGTACAACCTGTGTTAGTTTACGTCAGTCGGGTGTTTTAATAACATATTTCACAACAATAATTTGAGAGCTTATTTCATAAGGTCCATTGAGTTTCACCTGCAGTGGATTCGTCAACATTGGAGATAAAATAAGATAAGATAAGATATCCCCCTCCTGGTGTTTTCTTTCGCAAGCCCGCTTATCAAACCAACACTTCATTTTGTTTTGAGAAATCTTTAAGTTTTGTCTCACTGGACTACACACTTGGTGTAGTTTTTTTTTGAACTTCAAAACATAGTCTGACAAGTTAACATGTACATCCCCATCAATCCACTGTTCTTTAACAAGGTCAAAGGTCCCCTCAGTCTACAACCAAATACAAGTTCAAATGGAGTAAAGTGATCCTGTACTGACTGTCTTACTGAGAACAAAAACAAATATATTCCTTCATCCCAGTTTTTTTTCTCAACACAGTATGTCTTAATCATTGATTTGAGTGTAGAATGAAACATTTCTACAGCCCCTGTGATATCAGATGGTACGCAGATGACGTTATTTGTTTAGTTCCCAGTTCATAAACTACCTACTGAAATAATCCAAGTGTAAAATTACTTTCTTGATCAGACTGGATTCCTTTAGGCAATCCAGAAAAAGTTCAAAAACAACTCGGTAAGAACTTTCGCCACAGTTTTAGCTTTAATATTTCTGAGAGGTATTGCCTCTGGGAATCTGGATGCAGTATACATAATACTTTGTAGTTACTGATGGCCAGCTTTAGGCGTCGGCAATGGGCCAACACAATCCACTATAACATTAGAAAAGGGTTCACAGAATACAGGTATAGACCACAGTGGGGCCACTGGGGTGACCTGGTGGGGTTTACCCACAACTGGACAAGTGTGACAGGTTTGCAAAAGGTCACATCTTTCCTCAAATTGGGCAAGTAAAATTATTTCATAAACCTGTTCACAGTTATATTCACTCCAATATGGCCACCTAAGGGCATACTACGGGCCAAAGCTAAAATTTCAGTGCTATAAACTATAGGAACTATAACTTGGTGAACAATTGCCCATTCCTCACTCGCGGGTATAGCAGGTGGCCTCCACTTCCTCATTAACACTCCATCCTTGAGATAAGACCCTACTGGCACTTTCTTAATCTCATTATCTGAGAAAACTGTTTCTTTTAAAGCTTCAATCTCAGGGTCTCGGTTCTCTTATGCTATAAACTCCTTCCTAGACAGGGATAAATATTTCTCATCAGACTTACTACCTGAATCCTGTTGAAACAATGAAGGCAGTAAAGTCCCTGACAAATCATCATAACCGGAATCCCGATTTTGGCTATCATGGGTATCAGAATCATGTTGCACAGAACCGTCTGCGTCGGCAGACATTTTAGCCATACTTCGAGTTCCTGGGCAGGAAGGATAAATGTTAAAATCCATCTGTGGGTCGTCAATGGTTGGCTTAGTTGTCAACAGCACTGCAGGAACAACTTTACCATCTGCCAGGTCATTCCCTAACAGCAAACTAACATCTTCCACCGGTAAACTGGAGCATAATCCGATCTCAAAAGGTCCCAAACCAACCGTGACTGTAAAGCTACCTTGTGCAACGGCACAGAAACCACACCGCCCCAAATGCCTTTAATAAGATTTACCTCACCGGTTTCAGTCTCATCAACAAACTTTCGAACGCTGTCTAATATAAGTGACTGAGAACCCCTGTATTTCAAACAATTTTCAGTGGTTCCGGGGTTGACCCTTCCTTTAATAATACAATCCCATCTGACATAAAATGATCGAATTTCTTCTTAACTGGTTCAGACCTCTCAAATCCTTATATGAGCCTCAACAGAATTTTCAGAACCCTGTGGGCTTACTGGTGCTTCAACATACTGATCACAGGCATTCGGGACTGCTTCCTTTTCCGTTTTCTTCCCCAGGAGGCAACAATTAGCCATCATATAATCAGCTTTCTTACAATAGTAACAAGCAACATGAGAATATTTCTCCTTCAACTGCTTCCCTTCATCCTTACTCTTGTCACTAGTCCCAGCTTTAATTTCTGGATTACACTGGTGATTCCTGCTATTCTTTTGGAAGCTCTTATTCGGGAGAAACGTAACCTTAAGAGTTAAAGCAAACTCATCTGTTAATCCAGCAGACTCCTGCAAAGTCGCAACATATTTTTCATCTAAATATCTCTTTATGTCATCAGGCACGCACCCTCTGAATTCTTCAATTAAAACCAATTCTTACAAGCTGTTATAATCATCGTTTATATTTTTATATGTGCACCAGCGGTCAAAACAGACAAACTTCTTATAAGCAAGTTCCATATAAGTTTGGTTCACAGACTTCCTCAAATTTCTAAACTTTTGCCTGTATGATTCTGCGAAAAACTCGTAAGCTTTGAGCACAGGCTGTTTCACTATGTCATAATCAGCTGCTTCATCAACTGTCAAAGCAGAATAGGCTTGCTGAGCCTTCCCCTTAATTACACTTTGTAAGAGAATAGGCCAAACCTCTTTTGGCCACTTTAACATCTGAGCAACGTTCTCAAAATGCTGAAAGTATTTATCAACCTCTGCGTCGTCAATTGGAGGTACCAATTTAACTTCCCGATTAGACTTAAACTTATCACCAGAGTCTAACACTCGACCCCTTTGCTGCAATCTCTCTATCTTTTCCAGCTCGAACAGCCTCTGCCTTTCTGCTTCCTCCATCTGCTTTTCCGCCTCCTCTCTGTTTTCCTGCCTCTTGCCTTTCCGCAGCCTCTGCATTTAATTTTTTTCACTTGCACTGGAGCTCAAGCTGACTATGTTTACGTTCAAGAAACACCTCCAACTCCTCCACTTTAAACACACCCTCAGATATATATTGTTCAGCTATTACACTCTGCATCTGTGCCCTCCCTATTGTCGATATCCCCTTAGCAAGTTTTAACCTTCTAGCAATACATAACAACGTAATCCTTCTGACGTCCTCCAATGCCTGGCACTTCGAGACATCTATCAACATCCGTTGCTACTGATTTTTCACACACAAATAAATCAAAAGGAATTTCCCCAATTAAATCGATAATTAATGACTACACCCCCAAATCTGTTCATATTCCAGACGCAGGCCCAACTTTTGTTATGAATTGTAACGCTTTAGTAACGAACACCAGCAACAGGCTACACCTGGAGTCTGTTTTTAATGTTAAAACCATCTTTATTAGAATCTACTTGTTATATATTAACTTAAACAAGATAAACAAATGTGTTATGTGTATATATGTGTGTAAATATAACTCCCAGACTATTGATTTCGGGAGAAACAAGGCTTGGCGTCTTGAGATGGCAAAGTATGAAAGTTCAGTTCAACCATGGAATAGGTGACGAGAGAGATATTTCTAATCCAGGGTAAATGTTGAGAGAAGGCAATTATGTCGAATTCCACAGGTTTCATGGTGGTAAAACGGGACAACAGTTTCTGCAGATTTTATCCGTCATCATTCCAAATCCACATACAAATTATCACGGAAAGTGACTTGTCACAAGGGGTATCGTCTTCAAGTGAATCACCACACCACACCCAGGCAAGGGTTAACACATCAGTGGTCTTCACAGGATACCCCAAATCAGATCCACTCCTACGGATCAAACGAGGTGACAACCACACATTCGATGTATGCTGAATCGATAATTAATCCACCCTTGTGACCATAGGGAAGTTGCAATCAGTGACCCTTGGTCAATAGTTCCCTGGTTTCGATCCTCCTTTTCCTCCTTCGTCTCCGTCTGACTCTGAGTGTCTGTGTCCTCGGTTAAAACTAAACAAGCTGCGAGCGATGTAAACAAGCTTCAAGTCAAACTGATTTAACTTTTTAATTTCTCTCTCTTAAAATGACAGTCCACAGCAAACGAAATCCAGGGATTCATAACAACGGCAGCTCCCCATCGTGAACTGACTGATGTGCCAGTACTTGGGATTAATGGGTGAATCCTTTCCCATATTCTGAGCAGGTGAACGGCCTCACCCCAGTGTGAACTCGCACGTGACTCTGTAGCTTGGCTGAACGAGTGAATCCCTTCCCTCATTCTGAGCACCGGAACGGCTTCGCCCCAGTGTGAAATCGTTGGTGTCTCTGTAGGTTGGATGACTGAGTGAATCTCTCCGCACAGACTGAGCAGGTGAACGGCTTCTCCCCAGTGTGAACTCGCAAGTGACTCTGTAGTGTGGATGTCTGAGTGAATCTCTCCCCACATACTGAGCAGATGAACGGCTTCTCCGAAGTGCGAACTCGCAATGGACTCTGTAGTGTGGATGACTGAGTGAATCCCTTCCCTCATTCTGAGCAACGGAACGGCTTCGCCCCAGTGTGAAATCGTTGGTGTCTCTGTAGGTTGGATGACTGAGTGAATCTCTCCCCACAGACTGAACAGGTGAACGGCTTCTCACCAGTGTGAACTCGCAAGTGACTCTGTAGTGTGGATGACTGAGTGAATCTCTCCCCACAGACTGAGCAGGTGAACGGCTTCTTCCCAGTGTGAACTCGCTGATGACTCTGCAGGTGGGATGACTGAGTGAATTCCTTCCCGCAGACTGAGCAGGTGAACGGCTTCTCCCCAGTGTGAACTCGCTGATGACTCTGTAGGTTGAATGACTTACTGAATCCCTTCCCACAGACTGAGCAGGTGAATCGCTTCTCCCCAGTGTGAACTCGCAAGTGACTCTGTAGGTTGGATGACTGATTGAATCCTTTCCCACAGACTGAGCAGGTGAATGGCTTCTCCCCAGTGTGAACTAGCTGATGACTCTGTAGGTGGGATGACTGAGTGAATCCTTTCCGACAGACAGAGCAGGTGAACGGCCTCTCCCTAGTGTGAACTCGCAAGTGACTCTGTAGGTTAAATGACTTACTGAATCCTTTCCCACATTCTGAGCAGTTGAACGGCTTCTCCCCAGTGTGAACTCGCAAGTGACTCCGTAGGTTGGATAAGTGAGCGAATCCCTTCCCACATTCTGAACAGGTGAATGGCTTCTCCCCGGTGTGAACTCGCTGATGACTCTGTAGATGGGATGACTGAATGAATCCCTTCCCACAGACTGAGCAGGTGAATGGCTTCTCCCCGGTGTGAACTCGCTGATGTACCTGTAGGGTGGAAGATTGAGTGAATCGCTTCCCACATTCTGCACAAATGAAGGGCTTCTCCCCAGTGTGAACTCGATGGTGTGCCATTCCGTCAGATGATTGAGTGAATCTTTTCTCACAAATTCAGCAGATCACCAGCCTCTGCCCGGTGTGAACTGACTGCTGTGTCCGCATGTGGGAAGACCAATTGAATCCTTTCTCACAAACAGAAGAGGTGAATGGCTTTGTCTAGTGTGAACTTGCTGATGTACCTTCAGTTGAGATGACCGAGTGAATCTATTCCCACTGTCTGAGCAGGTGAACAGCCTTTCTCCTGTGTAAAATGACGGGCGTGCCAGTTGGTCAGATGACCGAATAAATCCCTCCCCACAGTCTGAGTAGGAAGGATGGTCGGTTGAATCCCTTGCCCCACTTCTTAAATATCTGGACAGAGACAGCAAAACTGGTGTGCTGTGTTTGAGATTCCTGGAGACATTTTTTTTTCTCGTTTTAACCTGTGAAATGTTTTACAAAGTCCATCAGTGGCTGTAGGACAACCTTTCAGATGAGATTGCTTGAGTCGCCAAGTTTTGCTCTGGCTGTTCCTCACTGTTACAATGAGGTTGAACCCAAGTTGGACAGACAAATCATCTCCTGACTAGGTAGAGTGCGGGTAGCGGGAATGACCATCAATTCCTCGATACTCTTCCTGTCACTGTAAGACTGGGACATTACTGCCATCTCCAATTTGTACCCAGGCTCAGTTTGACTCTCTCCATTGGTATTATTCCCTCTTCCTGCTGAGCTGCATGGGTGCCTGGCCCCACAGTAACTGAAACACTCTCATGCAAATTGTCTTTCTTGACGCGCATATTAGTATAACTTCAGGTTCTTGTGGAAAATTACAATACAGAAACAGGCCCTTTGGGCCATCTAGTTTGTGCTGAACTATTTAAACAGCCCACTCCCACATCCCTACCATCCAGGTACCTACACGAACTGCTTAAATGTTGAAGTCGAGCTCGCGTGCACCACTTGTGCTGGCTGCTCATTCCACACCCGGATGACCGTCTATGTGAAGACGTTTCCCCACATGTTCAACTTAACATTTCACCTTTCACCCATAACCCATGGCCTCTGGTTGTAGTCCCGCACCATCTCATTGGTAAAAGCCAGATAAAGGGAATAGGGGGCGACCAAGGATGACAAGGGAAGTCAAGGACTGTATAAAAATAAAAGAGAAGATATATAGCATAGCAAAGATAATAGGGAAGCCAGAGGATTGCAAAACTTTTAAAGAGCAACAGAAGATAACTAAAAAGGCGACACAGGGAGAAACTATTGAATTCTAAATTCTCCTTCTAAATTCCTGTGTAAACAAGCCTGGCTTTCCCGTCTCCTGTTTGATTCTTACTGAGAGAGAGAGGGGGGGGGGAGGGGCGGAACTATTTCACTATGCAGCGTGTTTGCACTTGCTCGCAGCTTGTGTTTACATAGCTCACAGTTTGTTTTATTTAAGCAATGACAGTCACAAGCACAGTCAGCCAGAGATAAATAAAGAAGATGGAAAGTTCGAAACAAAGTGCCTAGTGGCCAAAGGCCACTGTTTGGACTCTCCTATGCCCACAAGGTGGGTTGATTATTGATCCAGCCTATACCGAATGTGTGAATGTCACTTGTGTTAACCCTTGCCTGGGTGTTGTAATTCACTTGTAGAGGATTGTAAATCCATATGAGGATTTTGTTGGAGTATTCGGGTGTGTTCTGTGGTAAACACTTGTGAGAAGTGATATTCTGTGGAAATCACTGTCGGTAATACTTTCTGTGTTGGGTCTGGATTGGGAGTACCTTGCGGAATCTACCTGTGTGTTAACCCTTGCTTGGGTGATAGATCCTTCTGAAGACAGTACTCCTGTGATAAGCTACTTTTGGAGATAATTCGTATGGGGATTTAGATCAGCGACGGATAAGACCTACAGCGACTGTTATCTTGCTTTACCACTGTGGAATTTGTGGAAGTCAACGTAATTGCCTGCTGTTGACATTCACCTTGGATTATAAATATCTCTCTCTCGTCAGTGATTCCGTGGATGAACTGAATTTCATACTTTCCCATCTCAAGACTTTAAGGTTGGTATTCCCTGAGCTCAATGGTTTGGGAGTTATATTTACACACATGTGTACTCATAACACTTCTAGCTTTTGATTATTTTGCTTAATTTGTTATATTATAAGTAGATCCGAATAAAGACAGTGGTTTTAACATCAAAACCACACTCCAGGTGTGGTCTATTGCTGCTGGTTCATTTAAACCGTTACAGGAATGTAACAGAGGTGTTGGTGTTTATGTCTTTCTGGGGGGCCCCATGTTAACCCCTTTCTGTCTCTCTGTCACACCTTGCCAAAGAGGTAGAAATAGGGGAATGCTGGGTAAAATTATGATTCCAATGTCTGTAATCCTGCTCAACCAGAGTGAGGAACTCTCAGCCTGGGCTTCCTCAAATAACAACTGGTGAAGAGAGTGAGGAACTTTGGTCCAGTCAGGGATGACTGTGGCTGTCGGTGTTTTGATGGATGGTTTCGCAGGCCCCCACCAAACTGAACTTCCTATACTGGGTTCCTGGCCAGAACCGCAGGTGCCAACAGCCGAGAGGAATAACTGAGACTGAGCGATTTTGGATGATTACTTTTCTCTCATATGGAGTAGCCAGCAATTCACGAGAGATAATCAATTTGGCTACAAGCACTTGAGGAGCTGGCCACAATACTGCAGGGGACCTGACAGAAACATAGGCCCAAGTAACAGGAACATCCACTGAAATGATTGCAATCTGGCAAACTGTCCTACAGAATCGTACGGCTTCAGATTTTATCCCAGCTGAGAAAGGGGAACCTGTGCTATTACTGACACCGAATGCTGCACCTATATCCCTGATGAGTCTACTAACGTTACATCCCTCTCGGAGCACACTGCCAAGGAGACTGACAGCATCAAGAGAGTAGGGTAGAATTTACACGGGTTCAGCGAAGGGTCGAAATGGTGAACTTTGAAGACCTATTGGTAATATGTAGGGCATTATATTGCATTATGTCCAAATGGTTGTAAATATCATTGTTATAATTACTGATGTATGCCGTTTTTACCCACTGAGAAGTTAATGCTGTACTTGGTTGTTTTCTCTGTAAAAAGTTACTGCTTTGTTGATCATGTAGTGATCTAAAGAAGGGAATGATAAAGTATGTAAAAGGGTTAGCACTACATTAAAAATAGCAGCCTGTTTTTCTGAAAGTAACTGCTGATGATCAACCAATGTGCTAATCCGTGCTGAGCCATATTTCTTCTTGAGGGTAGCTAGCTAGGGTTTCAGGATGCTTATCTCCTTGTGCACTCATGTGTAGAGATAGGACAGCTTCAGTCTGTTCTGTGTGTGTAAGCCATTATGACTATTTTGTAATTTGTCTTTAGGGTCAGTCATGTAGTAAATATTTTTGGCTCCTGCCTGACTTGTGGGGGGAGGATAAGGAACAGATATATCTGTGGTGTAAGGGGAATTGGTGAATTGGGTGGGAGCATTTACAGACTGTTCCTGTCTGAGTGACTAACTAAGTAAGTCCCGCTCGGAGTGGATAGTTCAAAGGTTAATTTATTATCAAAGCAGGTATTCATAAATAACGCTGAGATTTTCTCTTCTCCAGAGAAACAGGAAACAAATAAAACATGAAATCGTTCAGAGAGAGAAAAAAAATGAAACTTCCTCCCCACCCCCGCATCAAAAAAGACGGTATCCTGATTATCAACCCCAAAAACCAACCCCTCCCGCAGAAAAGGGAAGAAAAATATCGACACCCGTTAAAAAACATTCCAACCCGGCACAACTGTGGAGAAGCCGGGTGTCACCAGTGTAGACGCGGCCGCAGCGGGAGCAGCGGACACAATAGGCGAGCCGGGAAGATTCACAGGTGAAGTGTCGCCTCACCTGGAAGGATGATTGGACAACGGAGAGAGTTCGGCCGTCCGGCCCTTTCACTGTGACACCCCGAACTCCACATCAAATCCGTCCAAACGAATCTGGGCGAACTTTAATGACCAATATATATAATTCCTTTCAGCGATCAGCTGTCTGAATGATCCCCTGACTCTGAGAGGAAGGAGTATCTATGGTCCACACTGTCTGGGTGTTGAGTTTACCAGGAGACAAAGACTGCAGGGACGAGAGGTTTTCTGTTGACTAATATGTTGTGTGTGGACCCCGCTGGCAATTCTGGTGTTGTGACCCGAATCGAGACAAACACCATGCTGCCCACTCCACCAACAACACGGCACAGCCGGACACATAACAGGGGAAGGATTCATGGTGAGCCCACTGTGGTATCGAGCAGAGGGATTCACCACATTGGGTGGCAAACACTGGCAGACTGTTGCCCTGCAAGCGGGGCCAATGGTCCGGGCAAAGTGACAATTATTGGTGCTTTGTTGAGATTGTACCTGAAATATGGTGTAAAATCCCGCTCCCCATACTAACACGGGTTATACAGACCAAAGAACAAACTGCCGGAGGAACTCACTGGGTCGGGCAGCATCTGTGGAGGGAAATGGACCGTCAACATTTCGGGTCGAGACCCTCCCTCTGGCCTGAGAGTGGACAGGAAATAGTCAGAGAAAAGAGGTGAGGGGTGGGGTTGGGGCAAGAGCTGTGGGGAGAGAGGTGGATCCAGGTGAGGGGGGAGGTGGAAGCGGAAAATAGTGACAAGGGTAGGAGGTGAGTAGTTGGGGCAACACGGTGCTGCAGAAGATGGAAATTAATTCCATAAAGGATGATCAAAGACGTTGGAGAGTATTTGCTATAGAGAGTGCAATGAAGATTCACCTGACTGATCCCTGGAGTGGTGGCGTCATAACTTGAAGAAAGATCAAATATGATAACTCTAAATGTCATTTAGAGAGTCGAGAAGTGAGAGGTGAACAGATTTAAATGCACAACATCATTACCGGTTGAACCAGGGATCCCAGTCTCTGAAAAAGGGGGTGGACAGTCCGGGACTGTGATGAGAGGAAAAGTCTCCATTCCGACGGTGGTGAATGTCTGTAAATCCGCTCCACAGAGGGCGGTGAAGACTCAGTGATCATCCTCACGTAGAAAAGAGGCCGGCGGATGTGTGGAGACGGAAGGGATCAAGGAAATGAGGATTGCACGGAAACGTGGCTGAGATGGGAGAGCAGCCGCCATCTTGTTGATGGTTAGAGGGGCTGAATGGCCACCTCCTGCTGTTTCTCACGACGTTTCAGTGTTCCTGTCCACTGAGGGCGGAGGAATGTGAAAAGAAATTAGTGTTTATAAACACATAACTGATTTAAATGAAATGTGAACACTTCCTGTTTGGGCTTGAATTAGGACCGGGATTGGATTCGAGCCCGTGACTCTGTGACCTGGGGGTGGAGGGAAAGGGATCGGGGTAGATATGATGTGGAAGAGTAGACATGTATCTGGTGTAAATATGGAATAATGTGGGGAATGCGGAGGATGGGTTGGGCAGTGTGTGAGGTGAGAGGAGCAGAATCCCTCCACCCGTCACCTGATCCCTTTTCCTGTTCACGTTTTTCTGCAGAGCTGCAGCATCTGCGGGTCACTGCTCTACGTGTACGTGTAGCTTCACATTTTGCCCCTTCAGACAAGTCAGTGAGATCCGGATCTGACACGTCCTCTCATTGTGTGTGGACAATATTTATTTTTCTGTAATATTTTCTGCATGTTTCATTCACTGTTTCGTCGTGCTGAAGTGCTGCCAATGTTTCTGGGTGTCTGACCCATTTATGTGAGAATTTAACAATTTGTATTTCTCTGAGCTTCTCATAAATGTGTAAAGTTTAATTCAGCTTCACTTCAGAATTTCCAAAGCAACAACCCAGTCAGTCAAATAGTTCCACACAATTAAAATAGTTTATTACATTTTTATTTTTTCTACTTTTGTACTATATATATTCTTATTTTAAATCACAATTGTTAAAATCTTTTGTTAAGAATTAACAATTAACAACGAATTTCCTGGCATATGCCGGTGCTATTAAACCTGATTCTGATATCGATATGGGAGACCAACCACCGGTCACCTGATCCCAGTTACCGCAGATCGTAATGTGAGATTGAAGCATTTTCCATATATTTGCATTCCACAGAAATGACAACAGTTCAGTTTCCTTCTGAGGTTCCAGAGCAGAAGCTCAGTCTGTCTAATATTTCCACACAGTTAAAATGGGGAATTTGTTTATTATCATCACGTAGTGAGCTACAGTGAAAATCTTGCCTGACGTACCATCAACACAGATCGATACATTGCAACAGTACATTGAACTGATATACAACAAAAAATAACTGTAACAAAGCATTATGGCTGCAGAGAAAGTGCAGTACAGATAGACATATGGTGCATGGTCACGTCGAGTTACATTGTGAGGTCGAGTCCATTTTGTCATTCATTTGGCTTATAACTGCATACAGGAAGCCGTCCTTCAGCCTGGTGTTACGCACTTTAAAGCTTTTGAATCTCTCCGCCAATGGGGGAGCGGGTTTGCAGCAAGAATGTCCAGGTAATGAGGGTCTTTGAGTACATGGCCTGTCTTTTCCGAGGGAGGGGAAGTGTAAGAAGAGTCCATGGAGTGGAGGCTTGTTTCTCTGATTTTCTCTGCTCTCCAAAGTTCTCTGCAGTTCCTTGCAGTCATGGGCAGAGCCGTAGCCATACGAAGGCGCGAGGTATCGACAAGGAGCTCAGAGACCTCGGCCTTCACCCTGCCTTGTGTAGCTGGATCCTGGACTTCCTGTCAGATCGCCAGCAGGTAGTAAGAGTGGGCTCCATCTCCTCTGTCTCTCTGACTCTGAGCACACATCACCCATAGGGATGTCTCTTTGGCCCTGTCTTTTCCTTTCTGTGCACCCATGACTTGTGTTACCAGCCACAGCTCCAATCTGCTAATTAAATTTGCTGACAGCACTACATTGATTGGCCTAATCTCACATAATAACTTAAAATCGACCAAATGCCTCGTGACAAAGCTCGGTCCAAACAAACTTTTCACCCTTCTTCAGGTTAGTCAGAGGAAGAGCGATAGCAGCAAAGTTCTTACAAACTTACATCCATTCCCAGAAACCTTCTATGAGCCTTCTCAGCAGTCAGAATAGGAACTGGAGAAATTGCCTGGACTTTTGCCTGAACAGGAGCCAACTTGCATTGACCTACAACATAGCCAAGACGGGTCAGAATGGCATGGCCAAATTCACTCTTAGCTAAGTTAACAGTAAGCCTGGCCTGGGAAAGCCTGTGAAACAGCTTTTCTACTGCAGAGATATGCTCTTCCCAAGTGTCACTCCCTGTGACTAAGTCATCAATATTGGCATCAGTGTGTTCCAACCCTCGAATTACAAAATCAATCATTCTCCGGAATGTTCCTGGACCAGTTTTCATTCCAAAAAGAAAGACATTATATTTATACCACCCAGATGGTATCATAAATGCAGAATTTTTTTCTACCTCTGTCCGTCAATGCAACACACCAATATCGTGTCAACAGATCAATCATTGTTAGAAATTCAGCTTTTCCAACCTTATTGATGCAAACATCCATCCTCGGGATAGAATAGGCATGTGTTTTTGTGACTGCATTTGCCTTCCTATAATCAGTGCAAAATCTAACACTACCATCAGGTTTAGGCAGAATAATGCAGGGTGAGCTCGAATCAGATGCTGAAGGACTAATAATACCATTTTCCAGCATATTTTCAATTTCTTGCTCAGCCTATTTACATTTTTCTACGTTCATGCGATATGGGTGTTGCTTAATCTGTTTAACCAATATCTACATCATGTATTGCGACCGTGTTTTGCTTGGGAACATCGGGAAATAAATCTTTAAACTGTAGAATTAATTCCTTCAGCTGTTGTTGTTGCTTTGGTTGCAGGTGAGCCAACATGTTATCAATATTTTCTGGAACAACCGAGTTCATTAACCTAACTTGGACAATGTTTGGCTTGTGAAAAGTCTCAGACAAGTCAATTGCTTAATTCTCAGGGTTGCCAGATTCATAGGTTTTGACAAGAACACTCACAGATGGTGCCTGCTTGTCAAAATAAGGCTTTATTATATTTATCTGTAACACCTGTGTTAGATTACATCGTTCGGGTGTTTTGATAACATAATTCACATTATAAATCTGAGATGCTATTTCAAACAGTCCACTGAGTTTTGCCTGAAGTGGATTTGTCAACATTGGAGATAAGGTAAACACGTTATCCCCCACCTGGTATTTTCTTTCGCAAGCCCACTTATCAAACCAACACTTCATTTTGTTTTGAGAAATCTTTTTGTCTCGCTAGACTACAGACCAGGAGTAGTTCATTGTTGAACTTCAAAACTTAGTCTAACAAGTTAGCATGCACATCCCCATCAATTCACTGTTCCTTTAACAAGGTCAAAGGTCCCCTCACTATATGGCCAAATACAAATTCAAATGGACTAAAGCCCAGTGATTCCTGTACCAGCTCTCTTACTGCGAACAAAAGCAAATATATTCCGTCATCTCAGTCTTTTCCATTTTCAACACAGTATGTCTTTTTTTGGCATGTGTATGCGTGCGTCCGATAATGTATTTTTCAAGCCTTTACAAGGCACGGAGTGAGAGACAGTGACAGTGTGGAACACATTATGTCTTAATCATTGTTTTGAGGGTAGAATGAAATCTTTCCAGAACCCATCGTAGTTCTGGATGGTACGCAAAAGATATAATTTGTATAGCTCCCAGTACATAAACTACCTGCTGGAATAATCCAGATGTAAAATTGCTTCCTTGATCGGACTGGATTTCTTTAGGCAAATCAAATAAAGTAAAAAGAAAACTTGGTAAGAGCCTTCGCCACAGTTTTAGCTTTAATATTTCTGAGTGGTATTGCCTCTGGGAATCTGAGTGCAGTATACATAATAGTTAGCAGATACTGATGGCCAGCGTTAGTCTTCGGCAATGGGCCAACACAATCCACTATAAATTTTGAAAAGGATTTACCAAATGCAGTTATACATAGACTGCAGTGGGGCACACTGGAGATCTGATTCGGTTTACCAACAACTTGACCAATGTGACAGTTTCTGCAAAAGGTCACAACATCTTTCCTCAGATTAGGTCGGTAGAATTATTTCATAACCCTGTTTACAGTTTCAATCACTCCAAAATGGCCACCTGAGGGCAGACAGTGGGCCAAAGTTAAAATTTCAGTCCTATAAACTATAGGAACTACACCTTGGTGAACAATTGCCCATTCCTCACTCGCTGGTATAGCCAGTGGCCTCCATGTCCTCATTATCATTCCATGCTTGTGATAAAACCGTATTGGCACTTCTTTAATTTCATTATCTGAAAAAGCTGTTTCTTTTTAAGCTGCAGTCTCAGGGACTCGGTTCTGTTCTGCGATAAACGTCTGCGTCGTCAGACATTTTAGCCATACTTCGAGTTCCTGTGCAGGAAGGATAAATGTTAAGATCCATCGGTGGTTCATCAGTGATTGCGTTAATTATTAACTGCACTGCAGGAACAACTTTACCATCTGCCAGTTCATTCACTAACAGCAAAGTAACATCTTCCTCTGGTAAAATGAAGCATACTCCGATCTTAACAGGTCCTGAAACCTACCCTGACATTAAAGTTATCTTGTGCAGTAGCACGGAAACCATGTCGCCACAATGACTTTAATAAGATTTACCTCAGCAGTGTCAGTCTCATTACCAAACTTTACAGCACTGTCTGATATAAGTGGCTGAGAAGCCCCAATAACTCAAAGAATTTTCACTGCTACCGGGGTTGACCCTTCCTTTACTAATGCAAACCCATCTGACATAAACTGATCGAATCCCTTCTTAACTCGGTCAGACCTCTCATACATTAACTGAGCCTGAAACAGAATGTTCAGAACCTTGTGGGTTGATAGCTGCTGCAACATACTGAACAGAGGCATTTGGGACTGACTCCTTTTCCTTTTTCTTCTTCAGGATGGAACAATTATCCATCATATAACCAGCTTTCTTACAATAGTAACAGGTGAGACCAGAATATTTCTCCTTCATCCTTACTCTTGTCACTAGTCCCAGCTTTAATTTCTGGTTTACCCTGCTGATCCCTGCTACACTTTTGGAAGCTCTTATTCGGGATAATCTTAACCTTATGAGTACAAAAAAATTCATCTGCTACTCTATCAGACTCCTGCAAAGTGGCAGCATCCTTTTCATCTAAATAGGTCTTTATGTCATCAGGAATGCACCTTTTGAATTCTTCAATTAAAACCCAAACTTACAAGCTGTTACAATCATCATTTATATTTTTACATCTGCACTGGCGGTCAAAACACACAAACTTCTCATAAACAGGTTCCATATGTCTGTTTCACAGATTTCCTCAAATTTCCAAACTTTTGCCTGTATGATTCTGGGACCAACTCGTGAGCTTTGAGCACAGCCTGTTTCACTATGACATAATCATCTGCTTCATCAACTGTCAAAGCTGAATAGTCTTGCTGAGCATTCCCCTTAATTACACTTCGTAAGAGAAAATGCCAACCCACTTTTGGCCACTTTAAACTTTCAGCAACCTTCTCAAAATGTTGAAAGTATATATCAACCTCTGCCTCGTCAAATGGAGGTACCAATATAACTTCCTGACTGACCTTAAACTTATCACTAGAGTCTAACGCTAGATCCCTTTGCTGCAATCTCTCTATCTTTTCCAGCTCAAACAGCTTCGGTCTTTCTGCTTCGTCCCTCTGTTTTTCTGCCTCTCTAGCCTCAAACTGCCTCTGCCTTTCCGCAGCCTTTATCTTTAATTTTTCTCACTTGTACTAGAGCACAAGCTCACGATGTTTACTTTCAGGAAACACCTCCAACTCCTCCATTTTAAACACTCCTTCAGATACATAATGTTCAGTTATTATCCTCTGCATCTGTGCCCTCCTTATTGTCGATTTCGCCCTAGCAAGTTTTAACCTTCTAGCAAGACTCAACAACTCAATCCTTCTGATGTCCTTTAATACCTCAGAGGCTGGCGCTTCCTGACATCTATCAACATCAATTGCTGCTGATTTTCAACACACAAATAAATCAAAGGGACTTCCTCAGTGAAGTCGATAATTATTGACAATGCTCCGAAAAATGTTAATATCTCGGACACTGGCACAATTTTGTTATGAATCATAACGCTTTAGAAATGAACCAGCAGCAATAGACTACAACTGGAGTTAAAACTATCTTTATTAGAATCTACTTATAATATAGTAACAAGCAAGATAAACAAAAGTTAACATTGTTATGTTAACTTTTATATGTTATATAAGTTATATATGTAAATATAACTCCAAAACTATTGAGCTCGGGAGAAACAAGGGTTGGAGTCTTGAGATGGCAAAGTATGAAAGTTCAGTTCAACCAAGGACCAGCTGATGAGAGAGATATTTGTAATCCAGAGTAAATGTTGCCAGAAGGCAATTATGTCGAATTCCACAGGTTTCATGGTCGTAAAACCAGACAACAATTGCTGTAGATTTTATCCGTCGTTCCAAATCCACATACGAATTATCACCGAAAATGACTTGTCACAAAGGGTATCGTCTTCAAGTGAATTACCACACCACACCCAGGCAATGGTTAACACATCAGCGTTCTTCACCAGATACCCCAAATCAGAACCACTCCTATGGATCAAACGAGGTGACATCCAAACATTCGATGTACGGTGAATCGATAATTAACCCACCCTTGTGGGCATAGGAAAGTTGCAATCAGTAACACTTGGCCACTAGTTCACTGGTTTCAATCCTATTTTTCCTCCTTCATCTCCGTCTGACTCTGATTGTCTGTGTCCCTGGTTAAAACTAAACAAGCTGCGAGCGATGCAAACAAGCTGCAAGGCAGACTGATTCTCTCTCATTCTCATTCTCTCTCTCTCTCTCTCTCTCTCTCTCTCTCTCTCTCTCTCTCTCTCTCTCTCTCTCTCTCTCTCTCTCTCTCTCTCTCTCTCTCTCTCTCTCTCTCTCTCTCTTAAAATGACTGTCCACGGCAAACAAAATCTAGGGATTCATAACAGTGGCCAGTAGTTGGGATGACTGGGCGAATCCTTTCCCACATTCTGAGCAGGTGAATGGCCTCTCTCCATTGTGAACTTGCTGATGTCTCAGTAGATGGGATGACTGAGTGAATCCCTTCCCACAGCCTGAGCAGGTGAACGGACTGTCTCCAGCATGAACTTGCTGACGTACCTTCAGATGCGATCATTTAGTGAATCCCTTCCCACAGTCTGAGCAGAGGAATGACCTCTCCCCAGTGTGAACTGATTGGTGTCTTTGTAGGTGAGATGCCAGTGACAATCTCTTCCCACATTCTGAGCAGTTGAAAGGCCTCTCTCCAGTGTGAACTTGCTGGTTCTGCCCAGGACAGGGTTTTGCCCAGGACAAAAGGTTTTTGATGTCATTATCTTCCCAGAGAGAATAGGTCAAAACATGTCGTCACGGGTAGAAAAGTCCAGAACAAAAGGAGATAGCTCAAGCAGCACAAACAAAATCCTGGAGGAACTCAGCAGGCATCTATGGAAAAGAGTACTAATGAATTCCTCCAGCATTCGGTGTGTGTTGCTTGGATTTCCAGCATCTGCAGAGTTTGTGATTGGAAGTGAAACAAAGGTGATTTTCTCAACTGCTGATGTAAAAGATTTTGTTCCCTTTCTCCGAGTTCCTAATCCTTGCATTTAGATAGCTGGAGCTCAGCTCTGTCTGAGAGATCCATCGGTTCCCATTCCCTCATCAGCCGGAAGCTCCCCGGGGCCCGTGTACGGATGGCGGGGCTGAGAGAGAGAGGGAGGTGAGCAGGGTTGTCCCGGGATTGCGGGGTACGGTGTGGGGAGCTCACAGCAGTTGCCCCTCAGTCGGTGTTTAGGACAGTCGCCCGCAGATAACCGCTTACCTGCGTCCGATCCAGCAGCCGTGCTCCCGAGGCCTTTTGAGAACTGCGCGCATGCGTAAAATTCGCCACCGTCACAACCTTCACGCCTGCGCATATGATCGATGCTTCAGCGCAGGCGAAATTTTCAATTCTGAGCATTATGGGTAAACACCGTACCATTAAAAGTTTCTGCAAGCGCCACTTCCTTGTCCAAACCTTAGTGTTTTTTTTTTTGCAAATGGAAAACTCAGCAGCTGCTTTAACGCAGAAAGCGGCTCCCATACTCAATATCAAAGTGTATCTAATGCCAACGTTCAATCCTCTAACAAAGGCAGATATAAAACACAAAAGATTCTGCAGTTGATGGAAATACAGAGACGCACACACATAAAATGCTGGAGGAACTCTGCAGTTGAGGCAGCAACTAAGCAGAGGATTACAAAAACAGCAAAGGGAAAAACAAAGATCTGAGAATACTCTACTGCCGACCCGAGGATGCGACAAATCCCGTCTCACCATGGACGGCATCTGACGGCCTAGTACTGTCCGGAATGTCCTTTGGAATTCTGAGTAAAGGACAGGATCCAAAATATCCCATGTTCCTCCGGACCATATCCCTCCTATACTAGTGAAATGATCCCCACTGGTGAGGGGCGGAGGGAGAGCCATGTGTGGCTTCCGATTCGGGGCCAAGTAGGGACAACGTACAAGTTTAAATCCCGATACTTATAAGGCGGGATGAATTTTTAGAGAACGGGGAAGATGTGATGTGTATGTTGCCGGGGCAGTTTCCCTCATTACTTTAGAGAGACGCATGAAGCGAGGGGTTTGTTTCCGCCATTCCAGCTTGAGTGGACGATCTTTACTTGAACAGAGACCCGCTTGTCAATATTGAAAGAGGGGCCAAGTCGCCTGTGTCTTTTGGCCCTGGCCTGCAGCCCGACTGAATTTCCTTTCCGAGTTTCTGTCCTTGAGAACCCTTTGAACAAATTACTGGGCGGAGGGAACTCCGACATCTAATTCCTGATCAGGAGACTGAGCGGGCAGAAACTCAGTTTGACATTCGAATGGGGTCATACCCAGTGGTGACTGCTGAAGGGTATTGTGGGCGAACTCGGCCCGGATTAAATGGTCACTCCAGGAGGGCAGATTCCCGGACAGAAGGCAGAGAAGGGCTCGCTCCAGGTCAGGGTCCGTCCTCTCAGCCTGCCCATTAGTCTGAGCGTAGAACACCCACTGGCACAAGCTGATGGGGAGGATCAGAGACATTGCCGGGTGTCGATGGCGAAGAGGAAGATTCAGAAGGAGGGTTCAGTGAGGTGGTGTGTGGTCTTTGGATGTGTGTAAAACGTGTGGGGTGGGTGTCGGTGATTTCAATGCGAAGAGCCTGTGCAGATGGAATGGACTCGGGGGGTTTCCGTGTAGGAGGACCGGGCTCATTCGGACAGGTTATTGGGGGAGACGTGTGTTTATTGGGAGGTGTGTTTAATGAGCAGGCGAGCTGTGGGGGAACGGTCTTTGGTAGAGAGATGTGAGTACAGCCCGTACGGAAGGCGCTGGGTGATTGGAAGAGGTTAGAGGAGGAGTTGTGGTGTCTGTGGGGGCTGAGAGATTCCGAAGGTCAGTATCTGTAACTGCTTGGAGACACGCGTAGTCAGTGCGAGAGGGTCGTGCAAGGGGCGTGTTTTATTAGCGGGAGTCACGATCTTCAGTATTTTATTTCATCTGCTATATTTCCCGTTAACCTTCCTCTATATCACAGTTATGTTCTCCCAGTCTCCCCGCTCTCCTTTAATGATTATAAAAATTTGGAAATGCTACTGTCATCTGAGGAAGTCCAGTGTGAATCCTTCACCGGTCCGGAGAAGCAGCAACATTTCAGGGCTTGATTCTGCAGAGTCGCGCTCCCCGTTATTGCACGATATCAAAGCTCCATGGCAACCCGATTACCCAGCAGATTTTGGAAGTCAGTAACTGCCCCATTGCATGAGCTTACGCATCTTCTGCTTCACTGAATGATTCCCCCGTGTTACTAAGAAGCGATTTTTTTAAACAACCTTGTTCTAATATATCGCAATTGTCCGAGTGAATGCAAATTGAGCCCCTTCCCCGCATCTCCATCCTCTGTGTGGAATGTGTTTTGATTCCCGGTTAGATTTTTCGAGGCACATTTACTGTATTCTTCCGGTACCGACCGTCCACAGTCCTTACACCCACTCTGACTCTGCCTTCCAAATTCTCATATCATCCCGGCAGACTCCCCACATCTTCTCTCTTCTAGGCATAATTTAAGTACCTTCTCCACATTTTCCATATAACTGAAAGCCGAAGTTCTTAGCATTTGACTGTCTTACAAACTGCTATATCATCCTGGCAGATTCCATCACAGCCTCCCATCTTCCAAGGATGATCTAACCCCTCTCTCCAAATCACCCGTATCACTGATAGTGAAAGCTTTTAGCAATTATGCTGCAATTTTACCGTTTGAATGTCACGATAAGAAGACAACATCAATAATAAAAATCAATACTGTGATTGATCTTTCTGAAGCAAAATTGCCGGGCACACATTAGTCCTACCGAAGATATTAATTCTGAATTTATACATCTAAACATTATTGAAAGTATAAAACGTAAATTCTTTTAACTTGTTTCTCGTTTTCCTCATGTTCGACATCATTGCTATAAAGGGCTTGTGCTGCAAACCTGATATAACAAGGGTAACCTGTATTTACTGTATGAAAATACTCTCAGGCCAATAGGAAATGTGTCCCGATATGTTGTCAAATTAGAGCGAAGCTGGGCCGATGAAGAATTACATCTCCTCCGGGCTGTAGGATTCGTCTCTTGCTGAAACTAGAAAGCTTCATCCGGGCAGAGAAAAGGCAATTATTCTCCCAGCTGCATACAGGTATAGCAGACAAACCGGAAGTTTAAATAAAGGGAGAATTCGGAACAAGAGGGAAGGAGAATGGACGTCGGGATTGGCAGACATGGCCAGGTCACTAGCAAGATTTAGAAAATGGACACTTCGACAATGGATCTGTGCGTTTTCAATCCCGGATATCAGGGTGATATAATGTGCAAGGTAAAATACATTTTACAGAACGGAAATGACAAGCAATCTAATCTGTAATAGAAAAATAAATGATTTTACTTCTGAAATAATGGAAAGGCAGAAATGCTGGGAACAGTAACTTTTTCAGCCAGTTCAATTCATTAATGTGCTTGCAGAGTAGGTATATTATTTCGAAATTTACAAATTATTTGACCCTTTCATCTGAGCAGTACAGACCTAAAATATTTCAAAACTAAAGTAGCCGGCGAGAGCGAAGGACTTTCAACTCCTCTCTTAATCTGGTCTGGGTCACTCCGTAGATAAATGTATTCGTGCAGCTGCTGAAATTCTGAATCACTGAACCCCAAAACTGTGCCTGAAAAAGCCGAATGGACGTTTCCAGGTCGGTGTAGACGCATCGCATGAGAATGAAGACCAGAGTGGTTGTCGCCCAACAGAGAAGGAAACTCGCCGACAGGCTGAAGAGCAGAATGATGGATTGTCTCCGACTCTCCATCTCTGGATCTCGCAATTTCCCCGTCCCTTCAGCCCCCTGCGGACTCTGCTCGCCGCCAGAATCTGTCTGACGGTCAGAGCATTGAGGGTCAAACTGAGGAAGAAAGGAAGTAACGGATTCAACAGATGGTCCACCCAATAAAACCCCTCAAACGATCCCGAGAAAGGAAGTGCGGGCCTATTGGTACAGACCCAGTTACCACTCACCAACCAAGCTGCTCCATTCATATACAGGAAATAAAATGGGATGTTTTTTTAAACATAAACCGACAGATATTGCGCCAATCACCAGTCCAGCAATTTTGGGGATGCAGTATTTCGTTTTCAAGTTAGCGGAGCAAATGGCCACAAAGCGATCGAAAGTGAAAGCGTCAGTAAACCACACGGAACAGTCAACGGCCACGTGACACAGGACGTAGTGGACAAGGCAGGACGGAGCGTTGTTCAGGATTCCGGAATGAAATCCGTATGTTCGACCCATCTGGTAGAACAGGTCTTCGATAATCACCACCATTAGATCCGCCGCAGCCATCGCCACCAGGTACCGCGTGACACATTTGAAAAGACCGCAGTTTCCTCAGCTGAGAATGAGGATTGCAACAAAGTTAACTGCAGTGAGACAAAAAAGGACCAAAAATAACAATAAAGACATTAAAAAGCTTTTCTTTTTGCAGAAATGCAGCCGTCAATTGTTCTCTTGAAATAAAATTCATCGTTCATCTCTGCTGGACATTATCAGTGGAAGTAAAAAGATACTTTGTTTCAACACGTGACCGCAGCAGAAAGCGCTTTACAGTAGCGCATGCTCACATTAATCTCTTCACGTTCACCGATGCAGCAGCGATGAGCAGAGTACAAGAATGATAGATCACAGAAACGGGTCCTTCGGCCCAATGTCTCCATGCCGACCGACATGGCCACCTGATACAGTTGTTCGTGATTGGGTCACATTGTGAAACTGTCCATGTGTACTTTAAATTTTGTTAACGACTCTGTACGCCCATTTCCTTCGTCAGGCTGTTCAATACACAGAGCAACTTCTATGTGAGGAAACGTCGCTCGTAATCCAGCTACATTTCTGCCCTCAATAAAATGCCACTCGGCCGAACCTCTCCCTGTAACTCAATCCAGAGATTCCCTGTAGCATCTTTGTGAATACTGCCTGCACTATTTTCAGCGGACTTCTGCCTTTCCCATAACAGGGCGACCAAGACTGTTCACAGAACTCCACTCACGGTATCTCCAAGGAGAGGGTTAGTGTAATTGAAGTGCGCATCTACTCTTCTTTCCGAAAGTCAGATTTACTATTCGATTGCAAGGTCAGATTCTGAAACCAAGATCTTGCACCACAGCAACCTTCTCTCTGTTTTATTTTACTGCTTCGGGGACAAGCCATTGCTCTGAGCAGAACATTGTTACCCGGTCTTAAAAGTGCTCGAAAGTGATCCCAAAGCTTCTTCAACTTCCTTCAATATAAAAGGCGTATCTAATCCCTTCTGTTCTTCTATATTTAATTTTGGAAGAGTTATTTGTGATAAAAATTCTTCTATCTTAACGTCATCATTCTTTGATTCTGATTTATACAACTCAGAATAAAAATTCTTAAAAGCCTCATTAATTTTTAGAGGCGTATAAGTAATTTCATTCACTTTTTTTCGAATTGCATTTATTGTTTTGGAAATCTGATCTGTTTTTAACTGCCGTGCAAGAACTTTATGTGATCTTTCACCTAGTTCATAATATCTCTGTTTATTTCTCATAATTCCTTTTTCTGTTCGATATGTCTGGAGTGTATTATATTTTAACTTCTTATTAGTAAGTTGTCATCGTTTTTCTTCTGTCATATTTCCTTGAGATTCTTTTTCTAATTTTATAATCTCTTTTTCCAATTGATCTATTTCTATCATATATTCCTTCTTAATTTTAGAAGTATAACATTATCTGGCCTCTCAAATCTGCTTTGAGGGATGAAACCGAAACTCAAACTAAATAAACACCAGAAAGAATTTATAAAAATTGCACTGGCAGTAGCCAAAAAAGCTATTGCAGTTACTTGGAAATCGGATACATATTTAAGTATAGACTCTTGGAAGAAAGAAATCTATGGTTGTATTCCATTGGAAAAAATTACTTATAATTTAAGAATTTACGAAACATTTCTGAAAATTTGGAGCCCTTATTTACAAAAGACAGGATTAAATCTATAGATGCTCTGAAGATGAAACAATTGGTGATTTGGGGAAAGAAATAAATATACATTTTAAAGTTATTACGAATTCCATGGAGCATGTGGAGATCTTCCAACAGCCAGGCATTCTTTCTTTCTTTCTTTTTTTTTCTTTCTTTCTCTTTTTTTTCTATAGGGCAGTTAGGGGGGGAGGGGTTAAGGGGAGGGGGAAGGGTTATATACATTTTTTTTCATACTTCATTTTGTAACTACTTAAAAATGCAATAAAAAAGTTTTCAAAAAGTGCTCGGCACTTGTAATGTTTTTTTTTAAATCTGTAATATGCAAGTCAAACGATGACAAAACATAACACACAACACACGTAAACACTGCCAGACAGTCACAATTGACAGGGAGTATGCAAAAGTAAAATGTTCTGACGGGACAGCGATGGTGACTTCTGAACAGTGAACGACCGACTTCCATTCTGTCTTCATTGTGACCATCTGTGACAGTGTTGTAACTTGAAACCATGACAATGCACGTACGCTGAAGCTAAAAAAAATTCAATGTAAATGTGGTACGTTTAGCGTTTAGCCATTTATGAATTATATTCATTAATACCGTTAAATTCATCATTATGTTACCAAAGATGTCGAAAGATTTTAGCATCATTTCAAAATGATGTTAACATGGTATAAAAGGAATTCCAACTGCTTGTCCACAAATGCCACGTTCGCGGGGGAGTTTCAATCATGGCGAGGCTGTGGTATGGAATTGATGATGGGCGCAGTAAAAGAGGCCCTGATCCTTGGAATCGAACCAGCGACCTAAGGATGACTCCATTTCCTCTACAGTCCTCCGCTCTACCAACTGAGCTATCGAAGGAAAAGCGACACCAAGTGTCTCCACCTTGGCTCCTACCGACAATCATTATGCAGATTTCAGCCTGGCATCTGTCGACCGATGGCAAAAGCCTGCCTGTGGCAACTATCTCGTCCTTCCAGCACTGGGGGCCACAGGCCACGGGATGACGCCTATCACCGCGCTTCTGACAATTCTAGGGACACTACGATTTCAACACAGCTCTTTGATCGTCCTCGCCCGTTCAAATCAAAGGTTACTCAGCTTTCTCTTTTCACCCAGTAACCAGGGCAATGTCCTTCTAACCACTCACCTGATTTATGCCGGAATCGTCGCCATTCAGCTCATGCATAACTCAAACACCAACTGCCTGCCGGCTTTTCCTACTATCTGCTTTCAATCAGCAAACCAACGACAATTTCTCCCGACCCTTTGACAGAGACACTTTCCGCACAACCGCATCTTTTGTGCATTCTTAGTTCAGGAATTTGATTGAACGAATCCTCTGAATACAAAATGCCGATGGAGAATGCGAGCATCGATCTCGCCACCTCTCGCATGCTAAGCGAGCGCTCTACCATTTGAGCTAATTACCCAGCACATCACGCTAACCTCCTATAATTTGCTCTGTCGGACAAACATCATTGCATGCCTGCCACTGTTCACCGATGCATAATCAGCAGCTGACAGACAGGCACACACACTCACTCACTCATCAGTAGCTTAGAGCGGCGTGAGGTCTCTGCTTCCGTATAAGTAATCGAAAGGTACTTACCCGGGATACCGACAATTATAATGACTGTGTAACAAATATCCCTGTCTGGAAACATTGTTAATCCAAGGATGTTCTGTTTGGAATGTTGTCAATTTCTAAATTTCCCTCTATGGATAGCTGAGACCCCGTGAGTGGGGATAAAAGACAGGTCTGGAGAGACACCATTCAGACACACCAGTGGACACTGACTGAGTGTTGGGAACCCACAGAAAGGTGGGGGCTTCGGAGACCGAACCAGGAGATCGGTCAGTAAAGCTCACAGTGTTACAGCAGGGACGGTGGGGAATTGTGTGTGTGTCCACTCATGCCAGAGTGATGAATACACCACAAGAGAACGGTCTAGCTGAAGAACAGAGGGGTCATAACTGAATGAACACAGCGACACGACGGATTAAGAAAGCGACAAAAGGTTTTCCTGCCACAGCTGTTGTTGTTACATCTCGCTCGCTCGCTCTGTGTCGCTCTTGCTCTCTTCTCCAACGTTTTCAACACAACAACTATAACCACCTCAGCATTTATGAACTGAACTCTATACTTTCTTATGACAATTCATTTACTCGTAGTCATCGATAGAGATTGTTTATGATTGCTTATTATTATTCCTACACTTTTAGGTTTATTACTGCTAACTTGTTTTATATGTATATTTGCATTTTCATATTGTATTGTTTACTAATAAACGCCTTTAGGTTGGTACTACCAGTCTCCAACGGATTCTTGTTTCTCTGCTGATCAGACACCCAGCTACGGGATATGAAACAAGTTCATCAAACAAACAGTTCCATAAGATGTATTTCAGACATTGTACATATATATCATATAATCATATATATCACAGAATCACAAAGTATTTACCTGGGATATACACTTATAGAAAACAGTGGAAAGATAAAAACAAGCAAAAGGAAAGAACTATTTACAAGTAGGGAGTGATTTTTTTACAACAGATTCATTGATTTGTGAGATTAAAATCAGGCCTATGAGGCATTATGTAGTTAAACCATTTTTCCCAGTATGAATCAAATTGTTCCAGCTTATGATTAACAGATGCTGTTATCTTCTCCATTCTGCAAATATCCATTGTAATTTCCATCCATGTATTTAAAGTTGGGCTCTCCTGTGATAACTATTTCCTGGTAAGAGTCTTTTTACCAGCCGCCAACAGTATATTCATTAAATATTTATCTCTTTTCACCCATTCCTGAGGTATATATCCAAAATATATGGTCTTACTCTCCAAGGGTATTTCACATTTAAAAATGTCTTGTTAGGGCATTACGTATCCCACCCCAATAGTTTTTGATAATGGGGCAGTCCCAAAAATATGATAATGATTTGCATTTTGATTTCCACAATCTCTCCAGCAAACAGGGAGGTTTCCATCATAATGGGATTTCTGAGAAGGTGTAATAAAATATCTTATTAAGTTTTACCATCCGAGCTCCCTCCATTTCTGTGAATTGGTGCACTGCCATTGATATCTCCATATTGATGCCCATTCTTCCTCAGATATAATTATCACTCCGTCTTTCTCCCATTTTGTTTTAATGTATGAAGTCGAATGTGTTTTATATTTGTCAATCCCTTATACATGCTTGAAATGATTCTACTACCATTATCTGAATTATATGCTTTTCTAAAGAGCTCTGTCAAGCATGTATTTGCCTTGGTTACATTTTTAAGCGTCTTATTAACATATTGTCGCATCTGTAAATACCGATAAAAATCTTGTTTTTGTAATAAGTGTTTCTCTTTAAGCATTTCAGAACTGAACAGTGTTCCTTCTTTCATTATGTTGCAAAGAACTGTTATTCCTTTAGCTGTCCAGTCCTTAAATCTAGCATCCAATTTATTTGGTGTAAAATCAGAGTCATATGCACACCATTTAATAATTGCAATATCTCCCTCTAGATTATATTCTTTTATAGTAGTTTTCCATATTTTAAGATTCAATTTCACCCATGGGTAATAGTATTTATGTAGCTTTGCGGTTGTCATCAGCCAAAATTGTTTGTATGGGGATGGGAAGTACCCGCTCCTCAATGTTTTTCCATTGCGCGTCATATGATGGGTTGCACCAACGTACCACAGCTCTCAACTGTGCTGCAAAATAATCTCCAAGAGAAGGCAAGCCCCATCCCCCCTTTTCCTTTACTAATTGCAAAGTTTTGAGACGAACTCTAGGCCTTTAACTTGCTGAATATACTTTGATAGCATCTTGTTCCATTGATTGAATTGATTTTGATTAACCTCTATTGGTAAGGTCTGAAGGAGATATAACAGTCTGGGCCGTATATTAATTTTAGTAGACTCAATCCTTGAACTGAGACTGAAAACAGTAATCAGGCTCCATCATGCCACATATTGCTTATTTTTTTTTTTATTTAAAGGCTGATAACTACATTGTGATAATTTTGCCAAATCTTTTGGCATAATGATGCCCAAATATTTGAAAGACTCTGTGTGCCATGCCCAGGGGTATCGACTTTCAATTTCTCTGGGTGGCCCTAAAGTAATATGAAAGTAATTGGGTTTTATCTATGTTGATCTTGTATTCTGATAATTGACCATATTGTTCAAAGGATTGCATCAATTCAGGTAAAGAGTATGTTGGTTGCCCGAGATAGATCAAAATGTCATCCGCATAACAAGCCAATTTATGCTCTGTCCCTTTAATAGTAATTCCCCTGATATCTTCATTTTGTCTGATGTATTGAGCTAATGGTTCCAGATATAGTGCTAACAGTAGTGGTGGTCATGCACAACCCTGTCTCTTGCCCCTTTCTAGGGTAAGACTATTTGATAAACATCCATTAACTTTAATCCCAGCAGCAGGATTGTCATATAGTGTCTCTATAGTTTTAATAATCGCGTCTTGGAAACCAAATGTATGTAAAGCTCTGCAGAGAAAATTCCAATTAACCGAATCAAATGCTTTTTCAGCGTCCACGCTTACCACTATTGCTTCGATTATATTTTTGTATATGATTCATAATGTGAAGTGTCCTTCGTATACTGTCTTGTGTCTGGCGTTGTCGTATAAAACCAATCTGATCATTACCTATCAGTATGGGTAGAAACTCCTCTAATCGTTTGGCCACGATGGAGGTAAATAACCTATAAACTACATTAAGAACGGATATTGTTCTAAATGACCCGCATTCCATCTTATCCTTGCTTTCTTTCGGTATAGCTGAGATTATCGCTTCCTTCAAACTGGGTGGCATTTCTGCCTTTTTTAGAGCCCAGTTCAGTGTGGGATGTAAAACAGGAATTAACTCATTTTTAAATTATTTGTACCACTCTGCCGTATACACATCTGATCCTGGTGACTTGCTTAATTTAAGCCGACTGAGTGAAGCATTTTAATCAACTTCAGTTATGTCATCAGTCATCCTTTTATTTTGTTCTTCGCTTAAAGTGGGTAACTCTAGAGAATTCAAGAAGGTGTCAATTTGGATTATGCTTCCCCCTGGAACTTTGGAATATAGCGTTTTGTAAAACACTTCAAAAGCTTCTTGAACTTCATTTAGCTTAGTTTTTTTTTATCATTTTCGTTCTTGGGTCCCTAATTATATGAATTGTATTTTCTGCTATCTTTTTTTCCCTCAGCTTCCACGTCATTATTTTCATAGATTTCGATCCACTTCCATAATGTCTCTGTTTCAGAAACATTTAGTTTTTCCTGATTTCTTCCGTAGCCAAATTATTTATTTCATTCCTCATTCTCTTAATTTCCCCTAATGTATCCTGTGCCAAATTCAATTTGTATTTTTTCTCTAGTACCTTCAGCTTATTTTCTAAATCCCCTAATGTTTTATTCCTTTTTTTCTTATTTGAAGATATCGTTATAATTTTCACTCTTAAGACCGCTTCAGAGCATCCCATAAAATGGGAGGTGAAACCTCTCCAGTATCATTAAATTCTAAGTAGACACCAATTTCTTTTTTAATTTGTTCCTAAAAGTACGGATCATTTAGTAGACTTGAATTTAGTTTCCAAATAGTATTCTTTGTTTGTAGGTCAAAATCAACATTATCACTTAAATGAATTTCCTCTGAATATACCACATGGGCTT
Source organism: Hypanus sabinus (assembly GCF_030144855.1). NCBI lineage: Eukaryota > Metazoa > Chordata > Chondrichthyes > Myliobatiformes > Dasyatidae > Hypanus > Hypanus sabinus. Next base: position 52,949 of record NW_026781175.1, on the reverse strand, counting down.
GTTCTTTTTTTCATTTTGGATAAAATTCTCTTGTTTGATTGGATTTAATAGCCCATTTACGTTAAAATAAATGAATTTAACCTTGTCCTTAACCATCTGTATTTATCTGTCAATGTATCATTGAAATTACAATAAAACTTAATAGATCTACTCCCTGAACAAATAAGAACCAACAAACGCAAATAATAACAAAAATGGCAACAAACGTGTGACTCCAAGGCTGAGGTCTCCAGTAGACGACCCTGCGTTGAGCTAGAGGAAATGTCTAGCTGTGGGGATAACCCCTCCTACTTGTGAGTTGAGGGCCCCCATTGCAGTATTCTTAAATGTCAGTGAACAAATCCATTACACTGAAAAGATTTCCCTGTGTACTCCTCTATATATATATATACATACACGCGCGCGCGCGCGCGCACACACACACACATATATATATATATATATATTCTCATTTTGCTGGGAATAAAGGAGTTAGTGAGCGAATAGAGAATAACAACTAAGTAATATAAACAACAACACACACGAAATGCTGGTGGAACACAGCAGGCCAGGCAGCATCTGTCGGGAGAAGCGCTGTCGACGTTTCTGGCCTGCTGTGTTCCACCAGCATTTAGTGTGTGTTGTTGTTTGAATTTCCAGCTTCTGCAGATTTCCTCGAGTTTGCTAAGTAATATAAAATCCACATTATAATGTATTTCTCGAGTTAGGTATATCACCGGGTACTTTTGCTTCTGTTTAGCTTCTCAACATTTTTAAAGTTAGCCAAATCTTATGGCTCTTCTGAAGGGGGTGAGGACTGTCTTTGGGAAACTCCCGGTCTCTTCCTGATATGTTTCTCTCGGCTTCCTCCCGTTTCCTGCCTTCTCGTTTCTCGCACTATTTCCCAAGCCAAGCGGGACAATTTCTCAGCCAGGCTTTCTTTCGTTTGGTCATGCTGACGGGCAACCCACTGGCCTTCATGTCTGTAGTCGCCTCTTCCACTGTCTGGTACAACTGCATCCCATTGTCATAAAACACTCGAAGTTCAGCAGCGTACGGAGTTTGAAATCTAATCTTAGTTTTCTTTAATGTTCGTTTTACTTCCGAGTATTCTTTGCGGGGTGTGTAATCTTGGTCGAAATATATTAATTTATACACTAAAAACAATATCAATACCCGGAGACTTCTAGCAAGACACTGAGGATTCTATCCAAAGTCCATCGTCCAGCGACACTGGAATAAAGGACGACGGGGACTAGGAAGTGTCAAGGCCACTGTCCTGGATGAAATGAGAAACACCCATGAATATGTCAAGAAGATGGTCCCTACTTCACTTAAGGGAATACGTCACGGAGCAGGCAGTGGATATGGAAACAGAAGAGGGTGAACCAGAGCCAGAGGACCAGAGGCCATGGAAGGACAAGCCACAGCACGCGTGATGTACCATTGCCAGATATCAGAAGTGGTTGTCACAAGAATGTCTTATCAACGGCGAAATGGCAGGGCTGACGGGCAGACAGGGCTGCGCTGCTCATGGCTGCACAGGAACAGGGGCTGAGCACAAGAGGTGTGTCGTACCTGACGAACATATGGATGGACAAACCTCTGGGCGTTCACAGCCTTTCAAAGGCACTTCTGAGAAGCAATGCCTCTGGCAAAGATAGTTTCACGTTCGACTGAGATCAATGAGATACCAGCGGACGAGAGCATTGCCGTTTCATCCGAAGGGCTCAAAGGAGGAGCTGGGGAACTGAGGGCCAGTGAGCCTCATATCATTGGTGAGAAATGCAGAGAAGGGATTCTGAAGAGCCGGATTGGGCGATAATGTTTCGCAAATTGAACTGAGTTTATGAGCATGTCAATAAAAGTTAAAAGAATGTGCAGTGCTAGGCACTCACTACCGGAGCATTGATATTGACATCGTGATAGGGGGCACAATGTGCTAGAGGGATGGGGGATGTCCTTATTTAGGAGTACAGGACTGGGACCAGTGATGCGTCGCAGCGATCAATGTTGGGTCTTTGATAAATCACTATACAGGTCCTTAATTAAAGGTCCGGCATCAACACCAGGGAAGGATGACTTGCACAAGGTTCCAGGGTCATAAAGCAAAATCTAAAATACTGACTCTGGGTTTTCTGGCGGCTTAAAAGTATGACGCTGTTTCATATCATAACAGAGGAGGCTTAACTGCGAACTGCTGGAGTTTTGGAATTTGTGAATTGTATCCTCACGCTGCACGCAGGAAGATTTAACAAAACTAGAAATTTTATTAATCAAACTGAAAAAAGCGCCAAAAGCAGTAGCAATTACACATTCTTGTACAATTTGAAATAACTCGGCCGTAATTTCATTGCGCAAGGACCAGGCCGACAGAGCCCCGGGGGTTTAGCCCTTCCACTTTAAATACACTCCAGGGTACGGAGGAATCCTTGTCCAGCTAATTAAACCCCCGATTCGTGAGCAGCTTACAGGTCACCATTGTGATAAGAGGCAAAAGTCCAAGGGTACTTAATTGGACGCCAGCAAAGTCTCAAGGAAAGTTAATGGGAAGTACCCAAAGGCAATGGCTGCTCACATGGGAATGAGAGAAAACTTAACACCAGAAACGCAACAATGCATTATAACTAACATTACTAAATCTCAGAGAACACGCACACACACCAAAAAAAATCAGTAAGGAAGGCTGAGAACTCCAGAATACTCCATCGGCGACCCGGGTTTGTGACAGAACCCGCCCCCCTGTGACCGGCACCTGACGGCCTATCGAGATCTTGAATGTACAATGGAATTGTGAACTGAAGCCAAGATCCGAAATATTCCTGGTTCCTCCGGACCTTATCCGTCACAAACTACAAAATATTGTAGGTGTCCCTTTAATTTCGTGAGTTAAACAGTCTATGGATTGTGTAAACTGTCTCACCGTCTAAACTCCTAGGTGGAGTGTGTGGCTTGGGATTCGGGGTCAAATTAATTGTTTCAATTTCGATGCAAGAAAGGTGGGATGAAATCTCATAGAACGGGGAAGTTGTAATCCGTACACTAACGGGTTAATTTTCCTAATGTATCTCAGGAGACTGATTAAGCGAGTTGTTAGTTTACGTGATTCTCGTTTAGGTGGAAGGTAATTATCTCAAAGCCAGTTCCACTGAGCAGAGCTGGGAGGTGAATCGAGCACCTCTGTCCGATACACTATCAGTGGGAAACCGTGTGTACGGAAACCTGGCGCATGAGATGTTCTGCGGTTTGTCCGGCTGATGGTAGATTGTTTAGAGCAATGAATCAGCAAGCCTTGGGGCACAAGTGAAATAGTGGACAGGGAGGTGACGGAGTCAGACTGGTAATAAACTCTTCAGAAAGGTTAGACCGGAGAGTGAAGGACAGGGTAGAGGAATGGGGGCTGCTCCGCCCGACATTCCTGCGACCAGCAATATCAACCGACGTTGACTGGATGAGCGATAGCCCGGGTTGCCAAGGGGATAAGAGTGATGATCATTTAAATCAGAGTGAGAACAAAGGTGAGCAAGGAAAAGGGTCAGATTTTGAGGGTGAGAATCCCTGTCCGCCACGGAATTAACCGAGTGAACTGACACAAAGATGCCATCCGCTCCATATTCTTTTCGCGGACAATTATAGGATTCATCTCGAAAACTCGGCTCCCTGTCTCTGCATTGCCTTCAAAGTCTCCTGGTGAACCTATCTCCATTACTGTATCGGGCTAGCGCCCTCCAATTCACAAGCAGTTATACTTTGTCAAACACATCGGGACGTTCAACTCACCGCCAACGTCCCTCCCGCATTCATCAGGCCCAGAAAGCAACAGATTTTGAAAGGTCCTCAAAGAGGAAGATAAATTCCCGTGAAATACAGAATATTAGATAGAACATTGGCGCTGATACACGGTTTCGATTCGAAACGTCGACAATTACTTTAACCTACAGACCATGCTCAATCTGAGTCCTCCTTGAGGTTGTATGCTGCCATGGAAATCTTGACCTTGACCGAGGTATTGCGTCCGATAACAGGCATAGTACCTCAGGAAATACTAGGAAGTTTCCGGACTGTAACTTCCGTGGATTCCTGAGAAACGGAGTTCACTTAGTGCAGAGTCAGTCCATGACAGATCATACAAACAGAACAAGAAGCATTTGAACGGGTGTAAATCAGATGACGGACCGGAGAGCTGCTGAGTACATGGGAATGTGTGAAGTCAGTGGCAGCTGCTGGAAGAAATATCGTGTTCATTGGAAGGTGGAAGGTTTACGGTATCGTGGATAACATATGGGGAATTGGGCAACCGGTTGAGTTTGGTGGCGAGGTGTAGAGTCATTGTGAAAAGTCGGTATGAATGGGGTCAGTGGGATCTGTTGGGGCTGTGGTCCAGTGTGAAGGTATGGTTTCAATGGAACTATGGCGAATGTGCTGTGTTGGAGGAAGCTGTTGGAGAGGAGGATTCAGAACGGAACATTTTGTCGAAGATTGGGTCAGTAGGAAATATAGTTGGAGGTGTGCTGGTGGAATATCGATCAATGGAGTGGCCGACGTGTAATTGCCCAATCAGGGGTTAATGTGGCGGCGTAACTGTTGGAATATTGGGGTCAGAGGGAAAATCTAATGGGGAGGAAAAGAGCCATTGACATACGTCGATCATGAAGAAGTGGGTTTTGAAGGTATTTTAAAGGAGGCGGTGTGATAATTGGGCTTGTTTAAAACTTTTGGAGTCCGGAAGTTCAATGGCAAGGACCCGTGGTAATGGAATGGACTCGGTTGCGTCTCACTGGGAAGAGATCTTGCAGTGATGTCTGGTCATTGGGAGTGGGTTTAGGGTGGGTGTGTTCAGTGTGAGAGCGTGGGTCAGTGATGGAGGCTTGTTGAAATTTCCGGATCAATGGGTTCCGGTAGGGTGCAAGGCGTTGGGGGATTGGAAGAGGCTTGTGGAGGAGATGTGGTGTCCGTATTGTTAGCTGATGCCGAGGTCTATGTGTCTAGTTGAAAACATAATTCGTCAGTGCAAGAATGTGGTGCAAGAGGCGTGGTTTCTTATCGGGATTCATTATAAAACACTGCTTAATCCTCAGTGTTCAATTTTAAATGCAATATTTCCTGTTACTCTATTACTCGTACTGCATCACTTGGTTATTCAACTCCAGACTTACTCAGCTCTATATTAATGTTAAGAACAACAATGTTCTGCTGCAACTGATCTCTGAGGAAATCGATTGCAACTCTTCCACCAGTCCAGGAAAAGGGAAACATAATAGTGTTCTGTTTTGTTTCTGTACAGAAACCGTTTCTATTATTCCAAGATATTTAATCTTTCTGACACCCAATTAACTTCCATCCTGTTATATACCTTTTGGAAATCAGGACCTAACCCACTTGCTTATTCATCCGCTGTATCATTGGAGGATTCTGTCCCGTTTTGTTTTTAATTTTGGAAGGGATTTCACTTTAGAAATGCAAATTGTCGAAGTGACGACCGATAGACTCCACTCGCGGCATTTCATTCCTCTGTTTCGAATGCTGTTCTGAATCGAGACGCGTTATTTGTATTACCCGAGACTGACCGTTCATAGTGCGATCGGAAACAGTCCATGGTTCCTGCGCTTCATTTTTATATATTCACTGACAGATCCCTCACGTCTTCCATCTTTCAAGGATAATCTAATCCCTACCTCTCCAAACCTCTCATATAAATGAAAGTCAAGTGAGTTTAGCAATTGTATTGGAAAATTTTGTTTAATTGGCAAGAAATGAAGGTTTAACATGAGTAGTAAAACTTAATACTGTGATATACCTTACTAAGGCAAAATTGACAGTTTTACGTTAGTTCCGCTGAAGATAATATGAAGTACCCCAAAAATCATTCATCTTCATAACAATGAAAGACTCATGACTACCGCCTTCCGGAATAGTTGGAGTATCGCTTGTCCCACTCGTCCAATGTGGTCACGGGTGACGGGCTCATGCTCGCGCTTCCAATTCATTTCCTTCAGCAGACCGGCAACAGCTGCAATCGTAGAATAAGTGGATCAGCTGCAGAACTTCCTGCTGTATCTTTGACACTGTGGAATAGAAACATTCATAAATCCATGTTGACATTCCTATTCACGGATCATGGTGGAAATTTGTTTTTATCCCGTCATGTTGTTAATACGCTTGAGTATCGGGGAATCTGTTCATAACTCAACAGCGTTTCCGGCAATTTGAATTAAACTAAGTAAACCAATAGAATAACCCCCCCCCCCCTCCAACACACACACACACACACACACACACACACACACACACACACACACACACACAGTTGGGAAAGTTAGATCCACACGCATATGTGGCTGTATATATCACTAGGGAGGTTCAGCTGTGTAAACCTACGGTCCGGCCTGTTCCAGACCATAAAAAACGTAAAGACATTCGCTGCCTACTGACAAGTACAAACAGTTTACTCAGTGCATTTGTAATTAGGCTCTGTGATCGCTGCCGACCCGCTCAGCGATACCGCACCCCGTGACGGGAGATATGGATCAACGGCTTTGCAGTGCAAGGAACCGGAACAGTAAATGCGGGAGCCCAAATAACTCGGGAAAATCTGAGTTTAATTGATTTCATCTGTCTTCAATGCCGGATTAGAGGTCAGATCGCCAGTGCCAATATGATTGTGATACATTCTTCAGGTTTGCTATCAGTTTTAGTCGCGGTAAACAGTCATGTAATGGAGTTAGCTTTGTTGGCATCACACTGATACTCGCTAGCTTCAAACACAACTTCCGCGGATAAACTCTGCGAGAGGGTCTGCATTACCTCCGACAGGTATTTTGATAAAATAGTTTAATATTAAATGAGCATTCATGGCTAAATGACATTTAGCCCCATTGGGCCATTACGCAGCACCATTAAAGATTGTGCTCTGCGCATTATACGGGTTGATCACAGAAGGAGCATTATAAAAGGAGCAGCGGGAGCGTCAGCAGCTTCCAGAAGCCACAGCAATATACGTGTGAGATACGTTTTTGTCCGTCAGAGACGGATTCTCACGTTAGGGTCCAAATACGCAAACTCAAATGTCTGAATTTGAAAGCAATCATCAAACAGTGATTGCACCAAGAAGCAGATACGAGTTCCGGATTGCTAAACTGAATTTACGCCAAACACACCCTGTCTACAACATTTCGTTCAGAAAAGGCAAATGTGAAACAAAGTGGTGAAACCTTTGCAACAATTTCGGGACGATTGTGATATTTATACAGATGGAAACTACTTGTTAATAAATTAATGTTTTAAAGTGCTGTAGCAATTCTGGATTGTACAGTACGATTACAGACATCCCGATTTAGACCAGTTGAATCGATATGTACTCCATCAAACAGCCAGCTCAATAGGACACACTGATGTGTTGTCAAATTAGAGCGATTTTGTGCCGAAGCAAAAGCAAATCTCATTCAGAGTGTGCGTTTCGATTTGTGCTGAAACTAGAGGGGTCTAGTCAGACAGAAAAAAAGGCAAAAAAAGTCTCCTAGTAAAATGCTGGCTGTAGTAAGCAAACTGTAACATTAGGTAAAGGGAAATACCAAGCAATACAGAAAGGGATTGGATGTCGGGATTGGCAGCCACGGCCAGACCACTCCAAAGGTTCAGGTAATGAACACTTCGAGTATTGATCGATGCGTTTTCAACATTGGATACTCGGGTGAGATAATGTGCAAGGTAAAATACTTTTTACAGAAGGGAAGTAAACAAGCAACTGACAGTTATATAGGACCCTGGTCAGACCCCACTTGGAGTTCTGTGCTCAGTTTTGTCCCCCTCACTACGGGATGAATGTGGAAACCATAGAAAGGGTGCAGAGATTTACAAGGATATTGCCTGGATTGGGGAGCATGCCTTATGAAAATAGGTTGAGTGAACTCGGCTTTTTCTCCTAGGACCCGACGGAGGATGAGAGGTGCCCTGAGACAGGTGTACAAGTTAATGGCAGGCATTGATGGTGTGGATAGTCAAAGGCTTTTGCCCAGTGTTGAAATGGCTAACACAAAAGGACACAGGTATAAGGTGCTTGGAAGTAGGTACAGAAGAGATTCCAGTCGTAGTTTTTACGTGGTGGCCAGTGCGTGGAATGGGCTTCCGGCGACGGTGTTGGAAGTAGATACGATAGGGTCTTTTAAGAAACGCCTGCATGGCTATATGAAGCCTAGAAAAATTTAGGGCTATTGGTAACCTGAGGTAATTTCTCAGTAAGTACATGTTCGGCACAGCATTGTGGGCCAAAGGGCTTGTATTGTGCTGTCGGTTTTCTATGTTTCTATGTAAATTATAGCAGGAAATGAGAGTATTTTACTAAAGGAAAGGGAAAGCTGAACTGTTGGGAGCAACAGTTTGAGAACAGGAACGCTTTCAGAGAGCCTAATTTATTCACGGCTGATGTGGGTTTATTTTGCACGACACCTGCCGGTGACAATAAACCTGATTCTGATTCCGAAACGGGGAAGTTATCTGATGCTTTCTCCTGCGCGGTATGGACTTCCAAAAATCTTCAAAACTAAATTAGCAGGGGAGAGCAGAAGAGCTTTCATCTGCTCTCTGAATCTGGTCTGGGTCACTCCGTAAATAAATGTATTCGTGCAGCTGCTGAAATTCTGAATCACAGAACCCCAAAACTGTGCCCGATAAAACCGGATTGACATTTCCAAGTCTGTGTAAAGGCATCGATGAGAATGAAGACCAGAGTGGTTGTCGCCCAACAGAGAAGGGAACTCGCCGACAGGCTGAAGAGCAGAATGATGGATTGTCTCCGACTATCCATCTCCGGATCTCGCTGTTTCCCGCAATTTCCCCGTCCCTTCAATCCTCTGCGGACTCTGCTCGCTGCCAGTATTTGTCTGACCGTCAGAGCATTGAGGGTCAAAATGAGGAAGAAAGGAAGTAGCGGATTCAACAGACGGTCCACCCAATAAAACCCCTCAAACGATCCCGAAATAAGAAATGCACTCCTATCGAAACAGACCCAGTTACCACTCGTCAACCATGCTGTTCCTCCCATATATATGAAATAAAATGGGATGTTTTTTAAACAGAAACCGATAAATACTGCGCCTATCACCAAACCCGCAATTTTGGATATGCAGTACTTCGTTTTAAATTTAGCGGAGCAAATGGCCACAAAGCGATCGAAAGTGAAAGCGGCAGTAAACCAAGCGGAACAGTCAACGGCCACGTGACACAGGGCGTAGTGGACAAGGCAGAACGGAGCGTTACCCAGGATTCCGAAATGAAATTCGTATGCTCGACCCATCTGGTAGAACAGGACTTCGATAATCACCACCATTAGATCCGCCGCAGCCATCGCCACCAGGGACCGCGTGACGCATTTGGAGAGACCGCAGTTCCCTCGGCTGAGAATGATGATCGCCACAAGGTTAACTACAGTGAATCAAAAAAGAGCAAAAATAAGAATAAACAAAATCAAACGCATTTTTTGGCAAAAACACAGCCGTTAATTGTTCTCTTGAAATAGAATCTCTGCTGGACATTATCAGTGGAAGTAAAAAGATACTTTGTTTGAACACGTGACCGCAGCATAAAACCTTTTACAGTAGCGCATGCTCACATTAATCTCTTCACGTTCACCGATGCAGCAGCGATGAGTAGAGTCAAAGAATGATAGATCACAGAAACGTTATCCGTGATTGGATCAGATTCGTCCAACTGTCCATGTGTACTTCAAATATTGTTAACGACTCTGTTGCTCCCATTTCCTTTGTCAGGCTGTTCAATACACAGAGCAACTTCTATGTGAGGAAACGTCGCTCGTAATCCAGATACATTTCTGCCCTCTGAAAAATCTACCGCCTTTTGTTCACGATTCCCCTACACCACGGAGTTGAATGGTTTAATTCACCTCGTCCGCCAACCACTTGCCTTTTGCAATAAAATGCCACTCGGCCGAACTTCTCGCTGTAACTCAATTCCGAGATTCCCTGCAGCATCTCTGTGAATACTGTCTGCACCATTTTCAGGGGACTTGTGTCTTTCCTATAACACGGCGGCCAAAACTGTTCACAGATCTACAAGCGCGGTATCTCCAAGGAGAGGGGTAGTGTAATTGAAATGCGCATCTACGCTTCTTTCCGAAAGTCTGAGTTACTATTCGATTGCAAGGTCAGATTCTGAAAACAAGATCTTGCACCGCAGCAACCTTCCCTCTGTTTTATTTTACTGCTTCGGGGACAAACCATTGCTCTGAGCAGAACATCGTTACCCGGTCTTAAAAGTGCTCGGCACTTGTAATGTTGTTTAAATCTGTAAAATGCAAGTCAAACGATGACAAAACATAACACACAACACACTGTCAGGCAGTCACAATTGACAGGGAGGATGCAACAGTGAAATGTTCTGACGGGACGGCGATGGTGGTTTCTGAACAGTGGGCGACCGACTTCCATTCTGTCTTCATTGTGACCATTTGTGACAGTGTAGTAATTTGAAACAGTGACAATGCACGTACGCTGAAGCTAAAATGTTTCACTGTAAATGTGGTACGTTTAGTGTTTAGCACATTTATGGATTATATTCATTAATACAGTTAAATTCATCATTATATTACCAACGATTTCGAAAGATTTTCGTATAATTTCAAAATGATGTTAGCATCGTGTAAAATAAATTCCAGCTGCTGGTCCACAAGTGCCATGTTCGCGGGGGAGTTTCAATTGCGGCGAGGCTGCGCACCCCCGCATTTTAGAGGGAACTGTGCTGACACCAAGGAACATAGCTCAGAATTTGGAGACGGGAAAAAAATGGGAATTGTCAAAGAATAGAAAACAAATTGGCCGTTAATTGAACAGTGCCTGGAGAAAGAGAAGAGGGAAATATGAGTTTATTTTTTAGAAGGAGGGAAGAGAATTTGTTTTTGGGGGGTGGGATTGGCGAAGCAGTCCAGTGACAAGTCTGCACCACCCAGGATAAAACAACAACAGGGCAGGAGGTTGAGATGAATGGAACAGCATTTTAGGGATTTTTAATAATCACCGATTAAAATCACATCAGCAGTAGCTGAGAGCGGCGTGAGGTCTCTGCTTTCGTATAAATATTCGAAAGATACTTACCCGGGATACCGACAATTACAATGACTGTGTAACAAATAGCCCTCTCTAGAAACATTGTTGATCCAAGGCTGTTCCGTTTGGAATGTTCCCAATTGCAAAATGTCATAGAAATTGTAAATAGCCAGTAAATGAACTCAAACACTTATAAAAAAGCCCGGAGAACACATTTCCTTTGCGGCTACTGGGTAAAACTCTTCACGGACCACACGTTGTTGAGAGTCCACCGCGTCTGGATGTTTCCGTACTCAATGTAGCTGAAGCACAGAATGCCATACTTATAGAGAAAAATCGGTCACCAACAATGAAAACAACTTGTACAGTGACTGGTGCTAATTAACGCTAGATAGCAAAAATATCTCTGCTCAAACGAACCGTAATGCCAGTGGGGAAATAACACGCCTTATTTCATTCAACTGAACGCAACACCTGTCATGAAGCCTCAAGAGACGGCCGATGCTGGGATCGCAACACCAGCTGCGATGTTGTCAAACTACTCCGTGTAATGACAGGACATTATCTGCGCATCGCTGGTGAGGACAGTAGTCTGTAATCCTGTGGGTGAGTCCACCTCATCAGCGCTGATTCCACTCTCACATTGCGAGTGGAGTCTCTGTCTCGTTAATTCACCGTGATGACGCACCTTTCATGTGATTCACTGTCACTTTGCTTGCGGGGATTGAATTTTAATGGACATTAACATCAATGATTTCTGGCGCAGACCGTCAATGTTTGCACTGTTACCGGAGTCAGTCGCAAACACAGATGTCAGCAGGTATGCGGCGCGAAATGCAAACCAGTGACCCCAGCATTACAGACATTGTCCGCTGCTGTACCAGACAGAGAAAAACAGAAAATATTGTATCAACACCGGTCTTAATGCAAATAAGTAGCACTGACGATATTAAATATGTTACAGAGTTACTAGATGATATTCGAAGTTGAATTTCAGAAAGAAATTGATTCAGGGAAAAAAGTGTATTAAACTGCTAAACAGAGATGAACTGCGTAATGGGGCATAAATACAGAGACACAGTAAAGCATCGGGATAATTAAACACAGCTATTCCTGAAGCACGCTGTTCTCGTGTTTAGATAGTGAAACATGGAGAAGTAGGGGGCCGGGGGTTCTTTGGCATTTCATAAAACATGATTTACAACAGGCCAATTGCGTCACTTCCGCCACAGCACATCAGGAACAGAGTGACGGTCCAAGGAGAGAGGCATTGGAAATAACGCAGCATTATGAATCAGCTTCAAGAACTGAGCTTCCGGGCGTGCACTGGCTTCAGATTAGAGCCGCTGAAATATCTGAGTGCCGGGGAAAGCGGATTGATGGTAAATCAGGGAGGATTCTGGCACTAATTGTCGAACCCCTTTCTATGTGCATGAGAATAAAATGGTTAGTTGTGCGCAGCGATCCCCTCCTCGGAGATCTGTATACCATGGATTCTATGGAAAGTAGAGATAAAGTGTCTCGACCCGAAAAGGCAACTGTCCATATTCCTCTCCTGATGCTGCCTACGTGATAAGTTCTTTCACCATCGCGCCGGTCGCTCAGTGATCCAGTCACCGGAGTTTCTGAGCTTACTCAAGGCCAAATCAAGAGTCTCCAAATTCAGAGGTTAATTCCAAGTTGCTGTTTGGAATATAATATGTTGTTTTGCCAAATTATTGCTGAACTGACTGATTAGAATTGCACAAAAATGCGGTAATTATTTCTGCCTACAGCAGACTATGAGAGAAATGGTCAGTGGTCCCATATTGATGCCTCGCCACACCCGGCCTGACGGGAATACCCTTACCCCGCTGGGGAACATCCCGCAGTGGCATTTGGTCACAGAGTCATCGAGCAGTCCGGCACTAAAACAGGCTCTTCTGCTCATCCTCCAGCGCCGAACTGATCCTCTCCCTAGTCCCGTGGACACTGCACCTGGACCATGTCGTCCATAACCCTCCCATTCATGTCGGATCCAATTTCCTCTTCAATGTTGAAATCGGTCCCGCATCCGCCATTTCCGTTGGAAGCCCGTTCCACCCTTTCGTTGCCTCAACAAGATGTCCCACTGCATATTAACCATATAACCATATAAAAATTACAGCACGGAAACAGGCCATCTCGGCCCTTCTGGTCTGTGCCGGACGCTTATTCTAACCTAGTCCCACCGACCTGCACTCAGCCCATAACGCCCCATTCCTTTCCTGTCCATATTCCTATCCAATTTTACTTTAAATGATATTACCGAACCCGCCTCTACCACTTCTCCTGGAAGCTCGTTCCACACAGCTACCACTCTCTGAGTAAAGACATTCCCCCTCGTGTTATCATTAAATGTTTACCCCCTAACTCTCAACTCATGTCCTCTTGTTTGAATCTCCCCTACTCTCAATGGAAAAAGCCTATCCACGTCAAGTCTGTCTATCCCCCACATAATTTTAAATACCTCTATCAAGTCCCCCCTCAGCCTTCTGCACTCCAAAGAATAAAGACCTAACTTGTTCAACCTTTCCCTGTATCTTAGTTGCTGAGACCCAGGTAACATTCTAGCAATCTTCTCTGGACTCTCTCTATTTTGTTGATATCTTTCCTATAATTCGGTGAACAGAACTGCACACAATTCTCCAAATTCGGCCTTACCAGTGCCTTCTACAGTTTTAACATTATAACCCAACTCCTATACTCAATGCTGTGATTTATAAAGGCCAGCATACCAAAAAATTTCTTCAACGTCCTATCCACATGAGATTCCACCTTTAGTAAACTATGCACCATTATTCCTAGGTCATTCTGTTCTACTGCATTCTTCAATGCCCTACCATTGACCATGTATTTCCTATTTGGATTATTCCTACAAAAAGTTGCACCTCGCACTTATCAGCATTAAACTCCATCTGTTATTGTTCAGCCCACTCTTCGAACTGGCTAAATCACTCTGCTACTAAAACCTACTTCATTATCTACAATGCCATCTACCATGATATCATCTGCATACTTTCTAATCCAATATACCACCCCATCATCTAGATCATTAATGTATATGACAAACAACATTGGACCCAATACAGATTCCTAAGGCACACCACTAGTCACTGGCCTCCAACCTGACAAACAGTTATTCACCACTACTCTCTGGCATCTCCCATCCAGCCACTGTTGAATCCATTTTACTACTTCAATATTTATACTTAACGACTGAACCTTCCAAACTAACCTTCCGTGCGCAATCTTGTAGAAGGCCTTACTGATGTCCATATAGACAACATCCACTGCTTTCCCCTTGTCAACTTTTCTCCTAACCTGTTTAAAAAATTGATTAAGATTTGTCAAACATGACCTCCCACGCACAAATCCATGCTGACTGTTCCTAATCAGACTCTGACTATCCAGATAATTATATATATCATCTCTAAGAATACATTACATTAATTTACCCACCACTGACTTCAAACTCACAGGTCTGTAATTGCTAGGATTACTCTTAGAACCCTTTAAAACATTGGAACAGCATGAGATATACGCCAATCTTCCGGCACCATCCCCGTTTCTAATGACATTTGAAATATTTCTGTCAGAGCCCCTGCTATTTCTGCAATAACTTCTCCCAAGGTCCTAGGGAATACCCTGTCAGCTCTCGGAGACTTATCCACTTTTATATTCCTTAAAAGCGCCAGTACTTCCTCCTCTATAATCGTCATAGCTTCCATAACTTCCCTACTTGTTTCCCTAACGTTACACAATTCAATATCCTTCTCCTTAGTGAATACAGAAAAAAAGAATTTGTTCAAAATCTCTCCCATCTCTTTCGGCTCCACACATAGCTGCCCACTCTAATTCTCTAATTCACCAAAATTCACTCTAATTCTCTAAGGGACCAAAATTATCCCTCACTTTCCTTTTGCTATTAATATAACTGCAGTAAATCCTTCGGATTTGTTTCCACCTTAGTTGCAAAGCAACCTCATATCTTCTTTTAGCTTTTCTAATTTCCTTCTTAAGGTTCATCTTACATTCTTTATATTCGTCGAGCACTCATGTACTCCGTGCTGCCTATATTTACTGTAGATATATCTGTTTTTCCGATCAAAGTTACCAATATCCCTTGAAAACCTTGGCCCTCTCAAACTTTTAATCTTTCCTTTCAACCGAACAGGAACATAATCTTGTTGAACAGCCATGATCTTGTTGAATAGCGGAGCAGGATTCAGGGGCCGATTGGCCTGCTCCTGCTCCTATCTCTTATGTTCTTATGTTCTTATAAAGATTCTGTACCATCAAATGTTCACTTTTATATTACCTCCATTTCTCTAGCACCTCCTTCCAATAAAACAAATTGTCCCAATCCACTCTTTCTAAATCCTTTCGCATCACCTCAAAGTTAGCCTTTCTCCAATCAAAAATCTGAACCGTGGGTGCAAGCCTATACTTCTCCATAATTATATTGAAACTAATGGCATTGTGATCATTGGACCCGAAATGTTCCCCATCACATACCTCCGTCACCTGACCTATTTCATTCCCTAAGAGGAGGTCCAACACTGCCCCTTCTTTCTCCATTCCCAGTCTATTTGGGGAACATTACAATCTCCCACAATCAAAACCCTGTGCTTACTACAAATATCTGTTATCTCCTTGAAAATTTGCTCTTTCAATTCTCGCTCCACATAACGTGGTCTATAATACACCACTATAAATGTTACTACACCTTTCCCATTCCTCAATTCCACCCAAATAGTCTCCCTAGGTGACCCCTCTAATCTATTCTGCTAGAGCATTGCTTTAATATTTTCTCTGACAAGCTACGCAACACCTCCTCCCCTTGACCCTCCTATTCTATCACACCTGAAGCAAAGAAATCCAGGAATATTTAGTTGCGAATCACACGCCTCCTGAAACCATGTTTCACTAATAGCTACAACATCATATTTCCAGTTATCAATCCATGTTCTAAGCTCTTCCACCTTTCTTACAATGCTCCCAGCATTAAAATAAATGCATTTAAGAAATTATCCACCTCTTCCTCTCTGCTTATCTCTAACAGTACAAAGAAATTTACTGTTTTCTTTTTCTTCCTTCTCCCATACATCTGTTCCTACACTCTGGTTCCCCTCCCCTCATATCTAGTTTAAATTCACTGGAGCTTCTCTCGCAAACCTACCTGCAAGAATATTTGTCCCCCTCCGGTTCAGATATAAACCGTCCCGCCGGAACAGGTCCCAGTTTCCCTGGAATGCTGCCCAATTATCTATAAATCTGAAGCCCTTCCTCCTGCACCATGTCTTCAGCCTCGTGTTGATCTGCACTATCTTACTATTTGTAAACTCACCTGCACGTAGCACTTGCAGCAATCCTGAGATCTCTATCCTGGAGGTCCTGTCCTTTAACTTGGCACCTAGCTCCCTAAACTCAGCTTTCAGGACCTCTTCACTCTTCCTATCCACGTCATTGGTCCCTACATGAAACACGACATTCGGCTGCCCCCCTCCCTCTTGAGAATACTGAGAACTCGATCCGTGATATCGCGGAACTTGGCACTAAGGAGGCAACAGACCATTCGGGATTCTCTATCTCTTCCACAGAACCTCCTATCTGTCCCCCTAACTATCGAATCACCTTTCACTACTGCTCTCTTCTTTTCCCTCCTTCCCTTCTGAGGTGAAGGTCCAGTCTCGGTGCCACTGACGCAACTACTGCAACTTCTCCCTGGTAGGTCGTCCCCACCAGCAGTATCCAAAACGGTATAATTATTGTTAATGGGAACGGCCACAGGGGCGCTCTGCTCTTTCTGCTTATTCCCCTTCCCTCTTTGCTTTCCATCTACCAGCCAGTTTTCTATCCATGTCAATGTCTTCCCCCCGATGCGCTGAGCTTTGATTTTACCCACCAATCTCCCATGTGGGACCTTATCAAATGCCTTCTGAAAATCGAGGTACACTACATCCACTGGAACTCCCCCGTCTAATTTCCTGGATACATCCTCGAAAAACTCCAACAGATTAGTCAAGCATGATTTACCCTTGGTAAATCCAGGCTGGCTCGGCCCAATCCTATCGCTGTTATCTAGATAAGACTATTTCATCTTTAATAATGGACTCTAGCATTTTCCCACCACCGATGTCCGGCTGACGGGTCGATAGTTCTCTGTTCTCTTCCTCCCTCCTTTCTTACAAAGTGGGATAACGTTAGCCATTCTCCAATCCTCAGGAACTGATCCTGAATCTAAGGAACATTGGAAAATGATTACCAATGCATCCGCGATTTCCAGAGCCACCTCCTTTTGTACCCTAGGATACAGACCATCTGGACCTGGGGATTTGTCAGCCTTCAGTCCCATCAGTCTTCTCATCATCGTTTCCTTCCTAATGTCAATCCGTTTCTTTTCCTCTGTTACCCTATGCCCTTGGCCCATCCAAACATCTGGGAGATTGCTTGTGTCTTCCTTAGTGAAAACAGATCTAAAGTACTCATTAAATTCTTCTGCCATTTCTCTGTGTCCCATAACAATTTCACCCAATTCATTCTTCAAGGGCCCAACATTGTTCTTAACTATCCTCTTTCTCTTCACATACCTAAAAAAGCTTTTGCTATCTTCCTTTGTATTCCTGGCTTGCTTGCGTTCGTACCGCATTTTTTTCTCCCCGTATTGTCCTTTTAGTTAAGTTCTGTTGTTCTTTAAAAACTTCCCAATCATCTGTCCTCCCACTCTATCATATTTCCTTTTTTTTAATGCTATGCAATCTCTGACTTCCTTTGTCAACCACTATGTCCCGTTTTCCCCCTTTGAATCCTTCCTTCTCTGGGGGATGAACTGATTTTTCACCTTGTGCATTATTCCCAAGAATATCTGCCATTGCTTTTCCACTGTCTTTTCTGCTAGGCTATCCATCCAGTCAACTTTGGCCAGCTCCTCCGTCATGGCTGCATAGTTTCCCTGTTCAGCTGCAACACTGACACCTCCGAGCTGCCCTTATCCTTTTCAAATTGCTGATAAAGACTTATTGTATTATGATATTACATTTCCATGCAAAGCACAGTTAAAAACTGAGAGATGAAACAGCCACTGCGCCGCGATACAAAAGTAACATATTCTACATATTTATGACAAAACACAATTAGGGATAATTGCACGAACATTTTATTTACAGTGCTTCCCGTTCAGTGTAAACAGATATTTCTCCCCATTCTTCAGCTCCTCCCTGAATTTCCTCTGTGTCAGTCCGTAGATACACGTGTTGGTGCAGGAACTGAGAAACATTAACATATACCCGAACACTTGTAGGATAAATGTAGGCGTGTTGTAATATTTGTCTGTGAACACCACGTTTACCACTGCCCAGGTCATGGAGTGTACAATATTGGTTATCCATAATAATATGAAATTGGCAGATAGAGTGAACAACAAAACCATTGACTTTCTCCGGGTCTTCACCTCTGGATCACTTTTGCTGTCAGTATCTCTCCGAAGTCCACGGCGAACCATATTCGCTGCTATAATGAATCTGGTGGTTAAAACATTGAACAGCAGAATTAAACCAACTGGTAACATCGGGGTAATGATTGTGTCAAATAACTCGTAACCTCTCCACAGAGATGATGTACAGTATTCGGGTTTGGGAATGCACTTCCCTGGTTCTCCTGCAAAGTAAAATGGAAATGACTGAACACAGCTGCCTCCGGCCACCGCCACGATCGCCACGATCGCTGTTCTCTCCGTGCAATATCGGGGCCGCAGCTTCTGAAGGCAGATCGCGACGTAGCGATCGAAAGTGAAAGCGACAGTCAGCCAAACGGAACAATCCAATGCTGCAATCGTCAGAATCGGTCCCACAACACACAGCGGTGTTTTCACCAAAAAATCAGCATACGGATAGAGAGCATTGATTTTGTCCAATACAACACCAAGGACAACGACCATCAGATCTGCTGCCGCCATGGCAACGAGGTAGCGAGTGATACATTTGGACATCCCACAATTTCTGCGAGACAGGATCACAATCGCCGCTAAATTCACTGAGAAAAGAGAAATAAAAAGAGACAGTAATTTCTCAATGTATCTCGATTGCTCAGTGTGACTTTGCTTTCATGGTAAAACTGGTAGTCCATATCGCGCCGTTTAGGGAACAGTCTGCACTATTGTTCGTTTTACCAAAATGCATTACCGTACATTTCCGAATACTGTATTCCATCTGTCACTTCTGTGCCCATTCTTCCAATATGTCTAAGCACTGCTGCAATCGCATTGCTTCCTCAGCAATACCTAACTATCCACCCATCATTCGTATCATCCGCACACTTTGCCACAAAGCCGTCAGTCCCATCATGACAATCCTTGGTGTTAGGGAGAAGAAATCCATGGTGGAAATTTGTGTCAGGGATCGCCAGTCAGCGAATGGTGATTTGTTCAGCAATCGTTGCCGGGCCAATTGTCATGTGTCATCTATATCGAAGATTTGGATAACAATGTGCAAAGCCCGGGGAATAAATTTACAAACGACAATAAAATAGATTGTCTAGTGGAAAGCGAGGTCAGCTATCAAACCTCAGGTTGTTATCTTCTTCAGTAAGTTGGTCAAAGATTGGAATGTTGAAGCTTAATTGGGACATGTGGATGGTTTTATTTTTGGAAAGATAAGCAAGGTAGGAGATTCTCAGCGAACATTAGGGTTCCGTGGAGTCTTGAGAATAGAGGTGTGTATATTTCAAGAACATGATTCACTGAAAGTGGAACATAATGTGGACAGGGTGGTAATTAAGATAGAATCGATAGGCTTCATCAGTGGAATGGAAATGCGCACGTCTGTGTTACGCCTGTGCACAAAGAACTGTGAGCATTGTGGACAACTTGTTGTTGGAAAGGTTCAGACTGAATTAACAGAAACAATTAACTAGTTTGTTTCCAGGATTTTAGAAACCACTTTGCAGAGAGAGATTGATCAGAGCCGGATATTATTCGCTGCAGCGCAGGCAGATGGGAGTTAATCACACAGAAGCACAGAAAACCAGAAGGGACAGAGACAGTGTAAATTCACTCAGTCTATTCTTACAGGGTTGCGGAATCCTGATCCTGACGGCGGGGGTATAAATTGCGTGGGAAAGTTCAATAGGTATTTGAGGGGCAACTTTTATACAAATGGGGCAATTCGGTGAAATATGCTGCGCGATGACGAGGCTGCTGCAGGCCCAATAATAAAAGGCAGCTGGACGGGTAAATGCTTATGAAGCGTTTGAAAGATTGTGAGGCGATCGCTGAAACATCGCGCAGCATCTTATTTGACATGAAATCTTTGTATCAAATATCTCTTTTTCGTGCTGCATTACTCTATCCCTCCAAAACGAATTGGAATTCTTGCTTATCCTAAATTCAGGGTGCTCCAGAGAATATTTTTCCCTCTGGGTTAATTTAATTTTTCTCCTGTATTCCTTATGAACCTCCGTTGACCCTTCAGACATCAGTTTGCAATGGACTGACAACCAGGACAGCACACACCCTTTGGCTAAATGCACAGGACAGCTACCATAACTATTTCAGACAGAGGACATCATGAATCAAACACAATCACTTTGCGTTAGAATCTGAACCAGACTCGGGTTTAATATCAGCGGCAAATTCATTACATCCAAAACATAAATGTGCAAGGTTATGATACAGTACATTAAAACAAACAAGAAAACAAGAACAAAGGCATCAAAGTCACGTAAATCATATTTTTAAACAAATCGATGAAAAGTCTTTCTTTTTTCATTATTTCCTGAGTGATTTTATATGAAAAGACTTGAACAGCAACACACGTCCGCTCTAAATTGCAGGGCATAATTTAATAACTACAGTCTGTCGCACATCTCGGCATTTCCGAGACCTTACCCGGAATACCAACGGCTGTCAGTACGGGATAGTAAATTGAGACGATATAATAAATGGCTGGGTATCCCATTTTCTGACAGAGGCGTTGATCAATTGTACGAAAAGAGCCAACTTCTCCAGATGCGGTGGTTCAATGAGCCCTTATATCCCAGGAGGAATGTCCCTTAAGCCAATTAATGCCCCCTTGGTTACATTAGCTACACGACAGTGAACAAACAACCTTGTGTTTGTTTCTGTCTATTTTTACTCATTGTGACATTGGGTAACACACTGAACTCTTGGGGGTGCATGACAAGCAATGGATTCGATGTTCATCCAATGCATTTCAGAGGAGTCAGAAAAATAGTGTACCACAGCACAAGAAACTGGACCCATCCAGTCCGTATCAAATTCTGCCTCGACCTCCGTACCGTTACACTCACGTACTTACCCAAATCTGACTTAAATGTTACATCAAGCCCACGTCCACCACTTTCACTGGCAGCTAGTTGCACACACTCCCCATTCGTACAATAGAGCTCCCCATCAGTTTCCCTTAAATATTTTAGTCTCACCCAAATAGCGACAAAAGCCTGCTTTCATTTACCTCTCATAATTTGTATGCCTCTGTGCAATCTCCCCACATTCTCCTGTGCTCAGGATAAGGAAAACAAAATCAATGCCCGAACCGATTTAAACATTCCCTATAAATCAGGTCTTCAAGCTTCAACAAAGGCCCTGTAAACTTGCTTTGTATTTGTTCACTCTCAGTGATTTCTTCGTGCAGGTAGTTGATCAGAACTCCACACAATATTCCAAACTGAGTCTCGTCAACGTCAATTCAACTTCAGAATTACATCCTCAGCTAAATGTTCTGGTTTGTCAATGCCTAACTGCCCAAACCCGCTTTACGACCCGATCTCCCTCAGACGCCACTATCAATGAATAATGGATCTGGACTCACAGACCCCTTTGTTCACTGCGCTACTCAGTGCCGTACTATTCCATGTGTACGTCCCACGCTGGTCAGTCCTCCCAGTGTGCAAAACCCCACACGTCCGCATTAACAACAGAACCGGCGGTGATCACTGCGGCACACCACTATTTTCAGGCCTCCATTCAGTAGGCGGCTATATAACTTCACTCTCTGGCTTCTACTGTAGTCGTGTTGAATCCGGTTTACAACATCCTACTGAAAGAAAGAGGACTGAACCGTCTGGACTAACCTTTTGTGTGGACTTTGTCAAAATTCCTGTTGATGCCCAAGTCAACACAATCCACTGAGACATCTTCATGAGATTTCCTAGTAACTCCAAGAAAAAAAGTTTGTAGGATTGCTTAGATATGACGTACCGCTCACAAAGTCACGTTAAATTTCAACAATAATGCCATGTCTATCGAAATACCTGCAGTATATATACCGTCCGTTCGGATACCTTGAAATAATTTACCCACTACCGGCTTCAGAGTCACTGGCCTGTAATTTCCCGACATAATCCGAGCCCTTCCAGAGCAGGAAAAAAGGACAATACCTGTTTTCCAGTCACCTGGTCTCTTATCTGCGATTAAGGATCTTTTAAATATCTCAGCCGAGACCCCAGAAATTAATGGACTTGCCTCCCACAAGGTTCGCATGGACAACTTTTCAAGGATCTGGACATTAGCCTCCCTAATTCGATTCAAAAACATATCTATCCCTCTATCTATCTGTCTGTCTACCTGTTTATATACTATTTATCTGTCTGTCTATCAATCTGTTTGACTATCTATCTTACTTCCTATCTATCTTTCTATCTATCTAATTATACATCTATCTATCTATCTATTCATCCATCTATCTATCTATCTATCTATCTACCTATCTCTCTATCTATCTTATTTTCTATCTATGACTCTGTCTATATATCTGTCTTCCTAAGTCCCCTTCAGGTTTTCTGCTCGAGCAACGTCAGGACAGGTTTTAAACCTGCTGTTTTTCCTCTTGTGTTCTCTTGAATGGTGCTTATTCCTCACGTTTGTTATACAGACCGTCTGCCTAACAAAAGTAAATATACCCGTTGAAAAGCAAGCTCCTGTAAGAATGGGGGACTTTGGATTTTGTTCTAACAGAGATATAGGAGCAGTGTACACTCAATACCGCTTCTGAAGGCCTCCCGCTTACCCAACATTCATTTGAACAGATTTGACAAATTCTATCCCATCCATTTCTTTACAGAATCGAAGTCCGAGTCAATATGTTGAAAGTTAAAATGAACTACGAACACAACCTTCATTATTTTGCAACAATCTGACGTTTCTGCAAATTTGCTCCTCTCAATTCCGCCGCTCTTCAATGTAAAACCAGTAACGGGGTTATCCCTTCGTTTTTATTCGGTTCTACTCATGCGGTCTCATTGGAGGAGCCCTGCAGTCGGTCCTGCCTAAACACTGATCTGACATATTCCATGACTAGTAATGCCACCCTTTCCTATTTATTAACAACTTTTTTTTTACCGTTTATAAAGCAATGGAACCCCGGAACATTGAGCTGCCAGCGCTGCCACACGGCATGCCATTGTTACCAGTGGCTACTATATCAGAACTCCGCGTGTGGATCCATGATCTAAGATCAACTATTTTATCTAAAATACCCATTGTATTGAAACAGACCGATTCAAGTTATTAGTCCCACCATGCCCACACTTCCGGTCATGTCTTCGTATGTCGGCTTAATATCTGCTTTCCGCACATCTCCTTCACTAGCTGACCTGTCACACTAAAGTCCATATCACCACAACTTCATTTCAAACGTCTCGGAGCAACACTAGGAACTCTTAACACAACGATATTGGAAACCATACCGTTGTTGTGCAATCCGTCCCCGTTGTGAACGTGCGAAATTCCGTGGACGAGAGTCCGATTATCCAAAATTCTGAAGTCCTCTCTCCTGCGCTGTTTCCTTCGCCACAGCTGAACTGTGTCATGCTCATATTTCGAGCATCAGTGGCATGTGCTACGGGTAGCAATCTCGATAGCACCAACCTTGTCGTCCGGCCCTTTAACTTATCACCTAAATATCGGAGCTCACTTTGCAGGACATTGTTTCTCGTCCTTTCCATGTGATTGATAAGTCTGCATTCACAACCTTGGCTGCTTGCCCAGCTTTCTCCCCCAGACACAACCACGTTAATAATGTTATGGACCACTATCCGAACGTTCACCGACCCTGCTACCACCGGGTCATATTATCTTCGATCCTTGCCCACATACAGTTCTGTCTGTTCCTGTAACCAGTGAATGCCCTATTATTACTATCGGCTTTCTTTCCATGCCCAGTGCGGTAATGAGGCCCAAGACGACATGGATAAGGGAGGCACAGACCGTTTACAGCACTGGACTCAATTCAGGGATTCACCTTCGACTCTGGAGTGTACCATCTGTGCGGATTGGAAATAACATCTCCACCTCGCTGACCATCAGCAATGGCGCGCCACAAGGATGCCGCTGTTATCACCGACTTCATTAAACCCTGCCTGGATCAGTGTTTGCTTCTGAAGTATCCCTGTATAACTCGAAACTAAAATTCAAGGAAACTCGATGAAACTCGAGCCGGATCAGTGGCATTGAAGTCTGGTGACCCTGGCCTGTACGGGAAAACCTGCATGATTTGTGAAGGGTTATGTCAAGAGCAAAGAAGGAATTCCGAGAGAGCTGAGCGGCGACGTTGGATACACGTCAACTCCGGCAGGGGTTGCTGCATGATTTGTGAAGGGTTATGTCAAGAGCAAAGAAGGAATTCCGAGAGAGCTTAGCGGCGACGTCGGGTACACGTCAACTCCGGCAGGGGTTGCTGCTATCACTTCCTCCAAAGGAAACAAAACAACAACATCATGAATGACAGTGAAACTTCTATTTTATATTCGGTTCGAAAGGAGAATAAAACTTCAGCTATGAGGAGCTCTGCACCGTTCGTTGACCCTGTGACCTCTGTGTTGGAAGCCGACGTCACCGTGTCTTTCAGATGGGTGAACCCTGCAAGGCAGCGTTCCCCAATGGATTACCTGGTAAGGACCTGAAAACTAGCATCAACCAACTGGCAATGATTTTCAAGGACATTTTCAATAGCATTGCTGTGGCTGGAAGTTCGCACCTGCTTCTAAAGGGAGATAATTATAACAGTGTCCAACAAGATCAGTGTAAACTGCCTTAACGAAGATTTCAAGAGCTCGCTCGTCTATGGTGATGAAATACTTTGAGATGTAGGTTTTGGCTCGAATCATCTCCAGTCTTTGCAAGGGCCTAGACCTTCTGTAGTTTACCAACGCAACCATAAGTCCAAAACAGTCGCGACCTTGGGTCACTTGAACAATACAAATTCCTACGTCAGGCTGCTGTGTATTGGCTAAAGTTCAGCGTTCAACACCGCCATTCCTACAGGCCTGATTAGAAAAGGTACAGGTCATGTGTCTCTGCAACTGGATACTCGACTTACTAAAGGGAAGACCACAATCTGAGCAGATATTAAATAGACAACAGACAATAGGTGCAGGAGTAGGCCATTCAGCCCTTCGAGCCAGCACCGCCATTCACTGTGATCATGGAAGATCATACACAATCAGTACCCCGTTCCTGCCCTCTCCCCATATCTCTTGACTCCGCTATCTTTAAGAGCTCTATCTAATTCTTTCTTGAAAACATCCAGAGAATTGTCCTCCACTGCCTTCTGAGGCAGAGCATTCCATATATCCACAGCTGTCTGGGTGAAAAAGATTTTCCTCAACTCTGTTCTAAATGGCCTACCCCTTATTCGTAAACTGTGGCCTCCGTTTCCGGACTCCCCCAACATCGGGAACATTTTTCCTGCCTCTAGCGTGTCCAATCCCTTAATAATTTTATATGTTTCAATCAGATCTGGTCTCAACTTTCTAAATTCCAGTGTATACAAGCCCAGTCGCTCCAATCTTTTAACATATAACAGTCCCGCCATCCCGAGAATTAACCTCGTGAACCTACGCTGCACTCCCTCAATAGCAAGAATGTCCTCCCTCAAATTTGGAGACCACAACTGAACACAATACTCCAGGTGTGGTCTCGCCAGGGTCCTGTACAGCTGCAGAAGGACCTCTTTGCTCCTATCTCAACTTCCCTTGTTATGAAGGCCAACATGCCATTAGCTTTCTTCACTGCCTGCTGTATCTGCATGCTTACTTTCAGTGACTGATGAACAAGGGCACCTAGATCTCGTTGTACCTCCGTTTTTGACACCATTTAGATAGTAATCTGCCTTCCTGTTCTTGCCACCCAAGTAAATAACCTCACATTTATCCACATTAAACTGCATCTGCAATGCATCTGCCCACTCATTCTACCTGTGCAAGTCATCCTGCATTCACTTAACATCCTCTTCATATTTCACACTGCACCCAGGATTGTGCCATCTGCAAATTTGCTAATGTTACTGTTAGTCCCTTCATCTAAATCATTAATGTATATTGTAAATAGCCGGTCCCAGCACCGAGCCTTTCGGTACCCCACTAGTCACTGCCTGCCATTCTTAAAAGGACCCGTTAATCCCTCCTCTTTGTTTACTGTCTGCCAACCAATTTTGATTCCATGTCAGTACTCTGCTCCCAATACCATGTGTTTTAATTCTGCCCACTAATCTCCTATGTGGGACCTTATCAAAGGCTTTCTGAAAATCCAGGTACACTATATCCACTGGCTCTCCCTTGTCCATTTTCGTGGTTACATCCTCACAAAATTCCAGAACATTTCCCTTTCGGTAATCCATGTTGACTCGGACTGATCGTGTTACTGCTATCCAAATGTGCCTTTATTTTATATTTTATAATTGACTCCTGCATCTTCTCCATCACTGATGTCAGGCTAACTGGTGTATAATTCCTTGTTTTCTCTCTCCCTCCTTTCTTAAAAAGTGAGATAACATTAGCCATCCTCCAATCCTCAAGAACTGATCCTGAATCTATAGAACATTGGAAAATGATTACCAATGCTTCCACGATTTCTAGAGCAACTTCCCTAAGTACGCTGGGATGCAGACCTTCAGGCCCTGGGGATTTATCAGCCTTCTGCCCCATCAGTCTACCCAACACGATTTTCTGCCTAATATGAAGTTGTTTCAGTCCTCCTGTTACCCTAGAACATCTGGCCACTATTACATCTGGGAGATTGTCTGTGTCCTCCCTCGTGAAGACAGATCCAAAGTACCAGTTCAACTCGTCTGCCATTTCCTTGTTCCCTATAATAAGTTCACCCGTTTCCGCCTTTAAGGGCCCAACTTTTGTCTTACCTAATTCGCTCCTCTTCACATACCTAAAGAAGCTTTTGATACCCTCCTTTATATCCTACTTGCTGATAATCTGCACTGCGCTCCACAAGAATGCGACCATTGCTCTACCCTCTGTACACCCATGATTGTGTCACTAAGCACACGTGAAATGCAATGTATAAACCTGCTGATGATACAACTATTGTTGGCAGACCCTCAGATGGTGACGATAGCACGTACAGGAACGAGATGTACCAGCTTGTGGAGTGGTGTCGTAGCAACAACCTTGCACGTAATGTTAGTTAGACCAAATAACTCATTGTGGACTTCAGGAAGTGCAGCACAAGTGAACACGAACCAATTCACATAGAGTGATCAGAAGTGGAGAGAGTGAACAATTTCTAGTTCCTCGGTGCCAGTATCTATGAGGAGAATGCCTGTTCGCCATGTAGTCATAAAGACGGCAAAACAGCGGCTACATCTCTTTAGGAGTTTGATGATATTTGCTTTAATCACCTGCAATACTGAAAAACTTCTACAGATGCACCGTCGAGAGCAGCCGAGTGGCTGCATGACGGTGTTGTGTGGTGGGGGGGGGGGGATGTGGAGGGGTGACCACTGCGCAGGATCGAAATATGTTGCATAACCTTGTAATCTAAGTCAGCTCAATCACTACCACAAGCCTCCGTAGCTTCCAAAAGATCTTCAAGGATCGGTGCTTCAGGAAGGCGGCGTTCATCATTAAGGACACCGTACCCCACTTAAGGTGCCCTTTTCTCCATGTTACCGTCAGCAAGGAGGTGCAGAATCCTGCAACCACAAAGTCAGCAATTCAGGAACAGCCTCGTCCCGTCTTCCACTGGATTTCTCATTAGACTTTGAAGACATGAACACTAAATTCCGATTTCTAAAAAATATTTCTATTGCTGTAAAACTTGTTTTAACTTACCAATTCAATATACAAGCAGTTTATAATGATGATGATGATTATTATTATTTTAATATTATTAGAATCTGGTATTATTTGCTATGTTTATCATGCATTGCTTTCTTCTGCCGTCGGGAAGTTACCAAATTTCACGACATATGTCGGTGATATTCTGATTCCTATTCTGAAAAACTACTGTGGCTACTGCTTCCCCGGATCCCTCATGGATTCAACAAGTCGAAACTAATCGCAGAACCGCCTGTGATGCAACGCACCGTCAAGCAGTTGTTACGAGTTCGGCTGCAGTTCATATACAGAAATACAACAGCGCAGAAAGAGGCCATGCGGTCGGCATCGGGCATTGCCCACTGCATTGCTTGACCACATTTCATCGCATTCATGAAAGTTCTCCAGATATTTACGGCATTATACTAATCTTCAGTTACTTCCCCGCCTCTATCAATATCACAGAGATTTGGATTATATTATAAATTCCGCGATGTTTTTCCTGTCCGCTAACTCCGTTACTCCTCTAAATTTACCCTACTTTCTTTTGCAGATAGCATCATTCATGGAGAAGGAACAATGTAGATACAAGACCGTGTCGAAAGTATTCAGAGTGCCTGCTCTGATTAACCTGCATCGGGAACATCTCTACTATCCATATACCTATCCGAACTTTACAAACGTTGAGATCGAGCACGTATACAGCACTGATGCCGGCAGCTCATTCCATACTTTCGCGATCCTCTGAGTAAAGAAGATCCCCCACTTCTTCCCCCTTGAAATTCTCATCTTTCAAATTTACCACATGGCATCTGTTTGTAGTCCCCACGAATCACAATGGAGAATGCAGTTTTTGTATTTGTCGCATCTGTGTCCTAATTTTCAAGACCTCTGCCAAGTCTCCTCTCCATCTTCAACTTTCCAAAGAATGCAGTCCTAACCTATTGAAACTCTCCTTCTAATCAGGAATTCCATACGAGTCAATATCCTTGTGAAATGTTGTTGTACTCATTCAACCTCGTGTATACCTTTCCTGTAGAGAAATAACCAAATCTGCGCATGATGCTCAAATTAGGCCTCACCAAATCCTATATAACTTCACCCCTGAGACCGTATTGCCTAGCAACCAACCTATTAACGCTGGCCTAAACGCTGGTCCATTTAGAATTATCAATGAATCTAATAAGAGGTAAGTCTTTTTAATGTGAGAGGAAATCAGAGACTCCCGAGGATCCCATGCCGATTAGGAAAGAACATATAATCTTTCTCACAGAGGACGCCGGAATTAAACTCCGACGTCCCGAATTTTACTATCGTTATGCGATCTGCTACTGTACCTTTGCCGCTATATATCATGAGTCCACGTCGCCCATCTCTAGTCACTAGTCATAAGATTGTCTCGCATTGGCAGGTTTGGTCTCTTATTGCTATCAGGACTGTGCCACTGCCCAGCCCTGTTTTGATTTAGCTTCCTTTTTCCACTCCCTTCAGCATGTCTGGGACGGTGTTCTGCACCAATAGTTTCATTCGCGCTGATCTCGGAACTGGTCGTGGGAAACAAGAATCCCAGTTGAGGAAGGATAAATAGGTAAATGCGGAACACAGTCCAGAATATTTAACAAAATGGTTTAAATGGTTCCGGTTAAATATCAGAGAACGTATACAGTATACAATCTGAAATTCCTACTGTTCGCTGACATCCACGAAAAATAGACGAGGGCACCAAGGAATGAACGACATAAGTTATCTGTGAAATTCCCTCCTACAAACCTCAATGCATGCACGCTGGTGATAATCATTTCAAACCTATCAAATTGACTCTCTGGTCTAACTATGCCTCTGAATCTCATAAATTTATAAATCCACTTGGTTATACAAAAATGACGAAACCTAATTTTGTCCAAAATCTTCGACAGCAAGTGTTTTCTAATTCAGGCATCATCTGAAAAATATCACCTGCGCAGTTATTAGACCCTCCACATCCTGACTGAAATATGGAGGCCAGACCTCAATGCAGTATTCCACATGCAGCATAATGATAGTTTTATCAAGAATCGTCAGAAATTGTCCATTCCCTAATAGTCAATTCCTCGACTGTTTGAGACAATTATCCCACAAGACTTCCCTACCCCTACCAACATGCGCAGCCGTTTTCATTGCGGTGTGAACGTGGATTCCAAGAACCGTCTCCTCATGAACATTGTTTTGATTCTCAACATTACGAGCATAGGGTTTCTTTACATGTAATGGTCAAAGGTACAAAAAATGCAACAGGACGTCCAATCATTAGCAGGAAGTAGAGATGGACATATACAGGGAAGTCAGAGGATAATAATAATAATAATAATAGAGTGTAATACTTGGTGAGTTTATCCTCCCAAATGTGGCGTGGAACTGCCCGAGACTCAACAAGTTAGATTGGCTGAAGTGCATTCAGTGCTCCCTGGAATGCTTTGTGAAGTTAAATAAAAATGATAATGACAGTCAAATGGTTGAATTCGATTACTTTTGAAGGAATTAGTTCTTTCAATTGACTGATGTGTTAGCGTGGAAATTGGTTTTGGACCGATGGCCATCACTCTCCTTGTTTACGGGTATTTAGACAGAAATGATGGAACTGACATTCAGACATTGAAGTCTAAGACCGTTAATGCGCGAACTGTAATTAACCGTAACCGTAATAGGGAAGGACGTCGCAAATGACACCGGAAAAGTGTGAACTCTTCGTGTTCGAGTCATGGGCAGTGCTGACACAATTAAGGCAATTCTCTTGGCAATGGTCATGGACGGTATGGTCAGGAAGAAATAAACAGCCATATCCAGATCCAGGCAGCTTGGATCAAAACAGGTCCTTTGGCATGAAAGGGACATGGCCGCACTTTAGTAGACCCAAGAATAGTACTTTTTTTAAATATAAAAGAGAAACATGAAATACTGTCTTTACAATACTGTACAAAATTCTTGAGCATATGCACGTAGTAGGTGTGTATGGTGCCACGAACTTTTACACCATACTGTAGTAATTTTATGCATTGCGTTGTACTACTATCGCAAATAAATCATGACAAATGTTTGTGATGATAAACCTGTTTCATGCATTGATTTCTATCGTAGACTGAGAGTGCGGAGGGGGCAGATTGAGAGGAGATTCATGATTGGGAAAAGGGTATGGGAGACGGGACGGAGCGGAGAGCACCAGACAGATATTCTGCAATAACCAATAAAGAAATTGTTTGAAATCAATTCTCCTTGTCGGGTATTTCAAGGGTCGGTGTGACCCGGAATTACATTCCTGCCACCTATCCCACAATACTCCCGTGGCGATCCATCCTCCCCATTCCCAACATCTCTGATCCCGAGAGATTTACAAAGTCATAAGAGACACTGTTGGCGGTGGAAATCTAAAACAATACACACAATGGAATAGGCATCATCAGCGTCATGTGCGATCTATGTGGAGAACCACAGAAAATGATGGAGTATTAAAGGAATACATCACATCTGCATTTACTCGTGAGACGGACGTAGTTTGTGAGCTCAGTGGAGGGGACCGAGCTGCCTGTGGCAGATCAACATTTAGAATGTATGAATTGTTGAGTTCTCCATGACTGACTCAAATCCTGGACACGTTTATCCCAGGATATTATGGGAAACAGGAGCAGAGATGCCTTTGGTAGAGATCGTTGTCCAATCATTATCAGAACCTAATGGATTGAAAATGCGGGAGGTAGCTAATGTTGTGTCCTTATATAAGTGAAACAAGATACGAGCCAGGGAAATACCGGCTGAACAACTTTTCAACAGTAGAGATTCGGCTAATGGATGGGGTTCGGATGGGCAGGATTTACCTGCAGAGAGAAGAGGTATCGCCGACATGCAGTGAGTTTGACAGAGTGAGCAAAGTGCTGGTGGAATTCAGCGTATGGAGGTGTGAGGGAAGCACTTCGGAACGAAAGGTTAATGTGTCGAAAAGTTTCTAACTGAGGAAAATTCAGAAGCAATAAATACATAAGGACTTGTGTGTCGTTGCTCTCGATTCCCTGAAGACTAATTTACAGGTTATTTCGGTGTTATGAAGGCAAATGCAATGCAGGCACTCACTTCATGGGGACTCCAATTTGCTGCCTCGGAAGGTGTGGAGACCAAGTCACTGGGTCCAGTGAAGAAAAGGGTTTAAATATTTTGATTGGAGACGGTGCTAATGGCTTATGGGAGGAAGGAGATTGGGGTTGAGTAAAAGGGCACCCACTGAAGGATAGGTGAAAGAATTCAATGGAACGAATGGCCTACTTCTATTCCTGTATCTCGTGGTTTAAAAGTCTTATCCGATGTCAATTGATTGACTGAATCAACCATCGGGCCTTCGCTCAAAGCCTTACTAAAGTGCTTATCGGCGGCTTGTAGTGCGTTGCGTTTATTAAACTGCCTTGTTACTGACTAAGATGCACTCAGGGAAACGAAGACGGAAGGTTCCTTTCTCATACGGTCATGCAATCACCTTTAAGAAAATGACATGCTTCAGATTATAATTCGACCTTGAGGAAAATATCCTGTGTAGGAGAACACATACAAAATTCCATACTATCTCACTGAACACAGGTAAGCTCGACAGTTGAATATGGATATCGGTAGACGTAGATGATGCCTGCTGAGAGGGAAATGAAAGACGTGCTGATGTTGGATACCATCAGCTAACTCTCTCCGCGGTGCTGCCTGCTCAGTCTGTGCAATCCGAGCCGGTTCCGATCTGATCTCCGGTCGCTCAGTGAATCCCGCCCCATCTCCGGATGACGGCAGTATTTCCGCTCGGAGACTCGTTTCCTTTCCATCGCCGAGATGCAACGGC
Organism: Hypanus sabinus; assembly: GCF_030144855.1. Classification (NCBI taxonomy): domain Eukaryota; kingdom Metazoa; phylum Chordata; class Chondrichthyes; order Myliobatiformes; family Dasyatidae; genus Hypanus; species Hypanus sabinus. Next base: position 19,982 of record NW_026781175.1, on the reverse strand, counting down.
TATGCAGGTCATTTGAGCATTGAGTATTTACGCTGTGATGAAGGATGTATTATTAAAAGATGGGTAGTGGTAAAGAGAATGGGAACATGGGGAAATAAAGATAAAAATTTGGATGTGTTTAATGACTGGTAGGAGGTCGGCGTCGCGAGTTGCGGTGCTTTCCCGTGCTTTGCCTCTCTCGGGCACGAAACCAGTTTTATTCTCCCCGCAACCCCACTCTCAATGACAGCCCGTTCTGCAGTGCCGAGATAAAAAAAAAACACTGCCATTGCCTCCGAGATAATATTAACTAGTTTGTTTACTAAAGAGTTGAATAATTGACGTGAGCGGATACTTCGTTGCGCTGATAAACTGCTCTCTGAACTTGCTCTGAGTTAATCCATAAATAAAAGTGTTGGTGCAGCAACTGAATACCAGCAGTATGTCTCCAGTATGTTCAAATATGTATTCCGAATCGTTGTAATTATTTTGATCCAATCCGGCAATGGTGTAATAAAGGAATTCGGCAACATTCACCGACCACAGGATGATGAAACTTCCGGAGATGGTGAGAAGTAAGATCACAGACCTCCTCCTGCTCTCCATCTCCGGGTCGCTGTGGTTCTCCGTGTTGTTCTGACCCCTCAGCCCCTTACGGACGCGACTCGTCACTAAAATGTGTCTGACTGTCAGAGCGTTGAGCAGTAGTATTAACACGAACGGGAGTAACGGCGTTAGAACGGTAGAAAAGCATCGAAATCCTACCCACCCAGGGTCCGTATAGTAACTCGGCTTTCGAATACAGTCCCAGGGTATATTGTCAACCACTTTCACTGGACGATATCGAAAGAAGTAGGGCATATCCTTAAAAAAGTGTAGAACGCTGGTTGTTGTTAGAACCACAGCCGCAGTTTTCCCGGTGCAATACTTTGTTTTCCGCTTCTGGCAACAGATGGCGACAAACCGATCAAACGTAAAGCTGACGGTGAACCAGACAGAACAGTCGGTGGCTGCCTCTCTCACAACAGTGATCGCACTGCACACGGGGGTGATGTCCAGGAAAGTCCGGGGGAAGTAATAATAACTGACCCGCCACAATATGACCTGAAAGATGATAGTTAGCAGATCCGCCGCTGCCATGGCCACCAGGTAGCGAGTGGTACAGGTGGAGAGGCCGCACTTTCCCCGGGACAGGATCACAATCGCCACTAAATTCACTGGGGGAACAGCAAACAGAATGAGTGCATTACTGTCTCACCGATCAGTGGGTCTCAGGGCAGAAATAAACTGAAATTTTGGACTCTATTCATTTCTGGAGGTTTAAAGGTTGCAAAGCGGGAGACGCAGGTGCCTCAGACGCGTGCCTGCTGGGTGAAAGGTAACAGTTTTCTGTACTGGATAAAGAGCTGCGTTTGGGAAGGATGCATTGTCAACTGATCGCTGAGTGTGCGTTGGAGAAATAAATATAAATCTTCTGCATCAGCTTTTCGACTGATGTGTAAAGGCTGGATAGCTCGGCAACTTTCTCAGTGGTTGTGTTCAGATCCCCCTTTCCTGACACATTCTCCATACGGCGAAGTCCCTCTCCCTCCACCTCGTTCGATTTACAAAATTCAAATCAAGTTGATTTGGGCTACGCTTGGCTCGCTTGTTTTAAATTCAGCAACTGCTCTTATCCGCGGTCCCTTCTCATTATATCAAGGTATTAGATCAGAAAATTACCAATTCCTTTTTATAAATATTCTGGACTTTTTAGGTATCTTTCATTTACTGCATAAAACATCTAATTTCTGAAGAAACTCCAGTGCAGATGCTTCGCAACAGCTTCTCCTGTGGAGTTCGCTTCAAAGCACTGCGGCATTATTCTGAAAGATTTTCGTTTCTGAGTCGAGTATCACATGTAACACAGACCCTCTGACCTTTAACAAACACCGCTGGTTTGGCACTAAACTCCCACCCCGCTTCACGAAAAATAGAACATGAAAACGAACCCTGGTGCAGTAAAACACCCACAGACCCTTATTTGAATATTCTATGCTCCCGATAGTTCGGAGTTTGAATCACAAACCATGTTTACCGGTCTCCCCTGAATCTCGTCGGAGATTTGCTTTACCTTTTCCATTCAAACTTGCAGCAGTTCCTTAAAACACAGTGGAACGCATTTAAATTTGAATTTGAAGCGTATTGCACTATCAATACGAAATAACACCAAGTAGACCGTAAAGGAACCGGTCTCCAAGGATTATCGGAGTTTACTTTGCCAACAAATTTGCGTTGATAAATCAAAACTGCCTTGCGTGAATCTACTTCCCGAATCTTCCGCTCTCCATCTCTTTAAGCTACCGGTTTATTTTCAGCCGAGAGCACTGCAAGGGGACTGCTGAACGAACATGCAGTTTGGCCGCAGTGTCTGCACCGCACTCACTGATACACCGGCATCACAACGCTTTCGGTAATTGACCGAGTCCAAGTACTGTGCACACAAATCTGCAAATGTTAGTTCGCCTCTGTCCTTACCAGGAACACCGATAACGGAAACGATCAGGTAATATATCTTTCTCACACGGTAAAATGTTTCAATCATGCCGTGTGAGATTCAGCCTGTCTTCCAGCCGCCCGCGATCTCGCTGAAGAAACTCCGAGCTGATGAACCTCCACGGTCATTCATTTATACTCGATCCAGCACACTGAATATTCAATACTGCACAAGGCTGACGTTTTATTGCCCAACAGATAGGGTAAAAATAAACATGATTTCATTCAAGTGAAATCCCAATTGTGATGAGGTGTGGGTAGCTTGACACAAAATTGCAGAATCTCATAAGACGATTCGAGAAGTCAGTGAACGTTGTTGGGAAACGCTCTCCGGCTCATCCCTCGGTTTCATGATTGTTGCTCATCTGGTCCATTCCAAGGCTTTGCCGTCCATCGATTTCGTCATCAAAGGTGTAACATCATGGTTTGCTCTGTTTCACTCCAGAAATTGCCTCGGTTACAGGTCACAACAAGAGAAATATGGCGTTTGTTTGTTCTGAATGAGGAAACGAAGAAATAGCGGACGAATTCAATAACTCCTGTCATTTCCCAACGTGAGAGACGCCAGCAGTATGCCAGTCGAACGAGACTATCAAGCCATAGAAGTTGCTATTACTGAGGAGAAGGTGCCTGGGAGGCTGACAGATGTGGAGTTAAATTTGTCATCTGGACCAGACGGAAGAGACTTTAGTATTCTGAAACAGGGAAACAGGGATCTGACAGACTGTGGAAGCATTAGCGGCGATCTTTCAATACCAATTGGATTTTGGAATAGTCCACATCACTAGAATATAGGAAACGTCATTCCACATAACTTGTTACGAAGAGAGGTAGTCAATAGACAGAACATTATACGGCAGGTAGCCTGACCTCAGAAGTTGAAAAGACGAACCTTTATGAAGGATGAGGTCTCGGTGACATGGAGACACATAATAAAATCGGCCGAATTACGGAAAGTCCGGCCTGAAAGCTGTTGGAATTCTTTGTCAACAATAAAAGGCAGATGAGATAAACGGAGATCAATGGATGTTGTTTCATTGGATTTTCAGAAAGCCTTTTACAAGATGCTATGGTGCATAGAAGATTGGCTGAATGACAGGAAGCAAGGAGAATAAATAAACAGGACTAATTCCTGTCGGCGTCGTTTGAGAAACGGTCAGCCCTGAAACGCCGAGAACGGGTCCCATTCCTCGAAGAACCGAAGTCAGCGTGTACCTCCAGGACAGGATCTTCAAAATATTCTGAAAGGAAAAGAATAAAGACATTAAAGATGGAAATAGAACTGTTTCCGAAGATGCAAGCAAATGATTCGCCGTTTAGAGCCTCCTTAACTTCGCCACGTATTCTCGATTTACTCTAGAGCATGCGTCGCAGATGTACGTCAGTTCATCGATCTCTGCCTTCAGTGTGTCCAACCAGCGGCTCTGTTACCACCTGCGGTGCCCAGCAGTACCTCGACGCTCAAACTCACTCATCGCCATGGATTTCATAATGGGATTAGCACCTTCTGATGGGGCCACGTGGTCATGAGAGTGGTAGATCAGTCGTTCAAACCGGCCATTTAATTGTCCTACCCAGGCTTCCGTCAGCCGATGAGACGGTAATCTTAGCTTTACATTTAGCACACCTCCATTGCTTCCGTCAGGACAGTATGCAGTGCCGACGCTCCGAATTCGTCTCCGATCCAGAGAACCTTCTATTTCCTCCTCCGACATCAGTGGAGTTCTCCTCTGGTGATTATCCGCAGACCAGCGGTCAGTCAGAATGAACAAATCAGCAATTGCATGCGTTTCTCAATGATATACCGTCTCTGACCTTTCACATGGAAGAAGTATGTTCCCTTCACCGAGCAGTCCCACAGGCAATACGCCTACTCTGAAACTTGTATATCACCCTTTGATGTCTTCCTGGCTACCAGCCTCCGCTGTTCCCTGCGGAGGAGCCCGCGTTGGAGGTTCCGTTAGCCAGAGTCCTGGTACGCTGCTGCTCAGTACTTCGATGAGGACATGGAGGGCCATTCCAGCCGCCATCTATGCCTACTGCCGCCATGACAATTGCTCTGCCGCCCATCTAGACCTAACAGGCTTGGGGAATTGTCTGGCTGTCCACTTGATATCCGCCCCTGCACAACTACTTTCTCTCTCCGGTTTGAAGATAATCCAACGCATCATCCCAGTCACTTACCGTCTCCAGCCGGCACCGTCCCTCAAGATCACACCTAACAACCACAAGGTCCACCCCAAGCCAGCTGTCTACCCCAAGACGGCCCAACCTACCCGATTCTGCACCTCCGGAACCTCGGACGGTTAAATGTGCTCCAGTGTACACGACTCACAGGTTGTTGGATGATCGAATATAAGGGATGGTGTTTATTTTGTGCCGTTGTTGCATCTTGGATCCTTCGCTCAACGATGATTTCCATCGAATGGATCCGGAATATCCTGGAACGTTAAGGATCGGCCGTCGTTCGTTGCGGGGATCCTACCAATTCTGCTCCCGATGACATCTCCAAGCCTGCACATGCAGGTCTAAACGCAGCTAGTGGGATTACCCTGCCACCCAGTGATACTCAAATTAGGCCTCACCAAATCTTATATAACTAGTCATAAGATTGTCCCTCATTCGCAGGTTTGGTCTCTTTTTTCCGATTAGGACTGTACCAGCCCTGATGAATCACACTGTTCTCCAGCCTTGTTTTGCATTGGCTTGCCTTTTCCATTCCCTTCAGCATGTCTGGTGCGGTGTTTTGTATCAATAGTTTCATGCGCGCTGATCTCGGAATTGCGTAAAGGGAAACGAGAATCCCAGTCGGGAAAGTATAAATAAGTAAATGCAGAACACAATCCAGAATGTTTAACAAAATGCTTCAAGGGGTTCTGGTTAAATATCAGAGAATGTATACAGTATACAATCTGAAATTCTTACTGTTTGTAGACATCCACGAAAAACAGACGAGGGCACCGAGGATTGAGAGACATAAATTATCTGTGAAATTTCCTCCTACAACCCTCAATGCAAGCACACTGGTGATAGTCATTTCAAACCCGTCAGACTAATACTGACTTTCTGGTCTAACTATGAATCTGATAAATCAATAAATCCACTCGGTTATACAAAAAAATGAAACCTAATTTTGTCCAAAATCATCGAAAGCGCATGTTTTCTAATTCAGGCATCATCTGGAAAACATCACCTGCGCCGTTATCAGACTCTCCATATGCTGACTGAAATACAGAGGCCAGACCTCAATGCAAAATTCCACATGCAGCCTAATGATAATTTTATAAAGAATCGTCAGAAATTTGTCGATTATCTAATAGTCAATTCATCGACTGATAAATGCAATCATCCCACAGCGCCTTCTCTACCACCCTACCAACATGTGTAGTCGTTTTCAGTGCAGTGTGAACCTGGATCCCGAGAACCGTCTCCTCATGAATATTGCTGTGAATCTCAACATTACGAACATACTGTTTCTTTACATGTAATGGCCTAAGGTACGAAAAAGCGCAAAAGGACGCCCAATCATTAGCAGGAGGTAGTGATAGATGTATATAGGGAGGTAAGGGGGGGGGATACATTAAAAATAATAGGGTGCAATACTTGATGAATTTGTCCTCCGAAATACTGCAAGGGACTGCCCAAGCGTCAACAACTTAGATTCGCTGAAGTGCGTTAATTGTTCCCAGGAATGCTTTGAGAGGTTAAATAAAAAATGATACTAAAAGTCAAATGGTTGAATTCGATCACCGTTGAAGGAATGAGTTTGTTCGATTGGCTGATGTGTTAGCGTGGAAGTTGCTTGGGACCGATGGCCATCACTCTGCTGGTTTACAGGTGTTTAGAGAGAACAGATAGAACTGATTGCAGACATTGAAATCTAAGACCTTAAACGCGCGGACCATAGTTTAGGTGGCATGGGGAAGGAAATCGCAAATGACGCCGGAAAAGTGTGCAGCCTTTAGGAAAACAGTGGAAGTATGTTCGTGTTCGAGTCAAGGGCAGTGACGACAAAATTAAGGCAGTTCATTTGGCAATGGTCATGGAAGAAATAAACAGATATTTCCAGATACAGGCAGCTTGGATCAAAACAGGTGACATCAAAGGGTCATGGCAGCACTTTAATAGATCCATGAATATTCCTTTTTTTAAATTATAAAAGAGAAACGTGAAATACTGCCTTTAAAATACTGTACAAAATTCTTGAGCATATGTACATAGGGTGCCACCGACTTTTGCACCGTACTGTAGTAATTTAATATTTGCACTGTACTGCTGCCGAAAATAAATCATGGCATATGTGTGTGATGATAAACCTGTTTCATACATTGATTTCAATTGTACTCTGAGAGTGGGGAGGGGGGCAGGGTGAGAGGAGATTCCAGGGAAAAGCGGATGGGCGTGGGGAAGGAGCGGAAGCACCGGACTGATATTCTGTAATAAACAATAAAGAAATTGATTGGAATCAATTCTCCTTGCCGGGTATTTCAGGGATTTGTGTGCCCTGGTATAACATTCCTGCCATCTACCCCACAATCCTCCCGTGGAGGTCCATCCTTGTCCAATCCTTATCAGAACCTAATGTATTGAAAGTGCGGGAGACAGCTGATGTTGTGTCCTTATATAAGGGAAGCAAGATACAAGCCAGGGAACTACTGGTTGGACAGCTTTGCAGCAGTAGAGAGTCGGCTAATGGATGGGGTTCGGATGGGCAGGATTTACCTGCAGAGAGAAGTAGTATCGCTGACATGCAGTGAGTTTGACAGAGTGAGCAAAGTGCAGGTGGAATTCAGTGTATGGAGGTGTGAGGGATACACTTCGGAACGAAAGGTTAATGTGTCGAAACGTTTCTAACTGAAGAAAATTCAGAAGTGATAAATACATAAGGATTTTTGGGTCTTTGTTCTAGATTCCCTGAAGGCTAATTTACAGGTTATTTCGGAGTTATAAAGGCAAATGCAATGCGGGCACTCACTTCAAGGGGACTCGAATTTGCTGCCTCGGAAGGTGTGGAGACCAAGTCACTGGGTCTAGTGAAGAAAAGGGTTTAAATATTTTGATTGGAGAGGTTGCTAACGGCTTATTGGAGGAAGGAGATTGAGGTTGAGGAACAGATCACCCACTAAAGGATAGGTGAAATAATTCGATGGAACGAATGGCCTATTTCTATTCCGATATCCTATGGTTTAATTGTTTTATCCCAAGTCAATAGATTGTCTGAATCAACCATCGGGCCTTCACACACAGCCTTACTAAATTGCCTATCGGTGGCTTCTGCTACATTGCGGACATTACACCTCTTTGTTATTGATTAAAGTACACCCAGGGTAACAAAGAAGGAAGGTTCCTTCCTCATAAATTCAGGCAATAACCTGTAGAAATTGACTCGCTTCAGATGATAATTCGACTTTGAGCAGAATATTGTGAGTAGAACACATCTAAAATTTCATACCATCGCACTGAACACAGGTAAACTCGACCGTTGAAGTTAGGATATCGGTAGACGTGGATATTGCCAGCTGACTGAGAACTGAGAGACGTGCTGATGTTGGATACCATCAGCTAACTCTCTCTGCGGTGCTGCCTGCTCAATCTGCGCAATCCCAGGCGGTCCCGATCTGATCTCCGGTCGCTCAGTGAATCCCGCCCCTTCTCCGGATGTCGGCAGTATTTCCGCTCGGAGACTCGTTTCCTTTCCGTCGCCGAGATGCAACGGCTTTGGAGGTCAGATGAGCGTTGCGTATTTACGCTGTGATGAGGGATACATTATTAAAAGAAGGATGGCGGTAAGGAGAGCGGGAACATGGAGAAAAATAAAGGTAAGAAATTTAATGAGATTAATAACTGGTAGGGGGTCGGCGTCGCCGGCTGCGGGTCTTTTCCCGTGCTGTGTCTCTCGGGCACGAAACCGGTTTTATGCTCCCTGCAACCCCACTCTCCTGTGACAGCCCGTTCTACAGTGTGCAGATGGACAACACTGCGATTGCCTCTGAGAAGAACTTAAATAGTTTGTTTATTAATTAGTTGAATAATTGACATGAGCGGATGCTTCGCAGCGCTGATGAACTGCTCTCTAAACTTGTTCTGAGTTATTCCATAAATAAAAGTGTTTGTGCAGCAACTGAACACCAGCAGTATGTGTCCAGAGTGTTCAAATATGTATTCCGAATCATTGTAATTATTCTGATCCAATCCGGCGATGGTGTAATAAAGGAATTCGGCAACATTCACCGACCACAGGATAATGAAGCTTCCAGAGATGGTGAGAAGTAAGATCACAGACCTCCTCCTGCTCTCCATCTCCGGGTCACTGCGGTTCTCTGTCTTGTTCTGACCCCTCAGCTGCTTACGGACGCGACTCGTTACTAAAATGTGTCTGACTGTCAGCGCGTTGAACAATAGTATTAACCCGAATGGAAGTAACGGCGTCAGAACGATAGAAAAGCATCTAAATCCCACCCACCTGGGGTCCGTATAGTAGCCCGGCTTTGTAATACAGTCCCAGGGTATATTGCCGATCACTTTCAAAGGACGATATCGAAAGAAGTAGGGCACATCCTTAAAAAAAGAGCAGGACGCCGGTTGTTGTCAGGACTACAACGGCAGTTTTCCCGGTACAATATTTTGCTTTCTGATTCTGACAACAGATGGCGACAAACCGATCAAACGTAAAGCTGACGGTGAACCAGACAGAACAGTCCGTGGCTGCCACTCTCACTATAGAGATCACACTGCACACGGGGGTGATGTCCAGGAAAGTCCCGGGGAAGTAATAATAACTGACTCGCCAAAATATGACCTCAAAGATTATGGTTAGTAGATCCGCCGTCGCCATGGCTACCAGGTAGCGAGTGGTGCAGGTAGAGAGGCCGCACTTTCCCCGGGACAGGATCGCAATCGCCACTAAATTCACTGAGGGAACAACAAAAAGAAAGAGTGAATTACTGTCTCTCCGTTCCGTGGGTCTCAGGGCAGAGACAAGCTGGAACTTTGGACTCTATTCATTTCTGGAGGTTTAAAGGTTGCAAAGCGGGAGACGCAGATGCCACACACGCGTGCCTGCTGGGTGAAAGGTAACAGTTTTCTGTACTGGATAAAGAGCTGCGTTTGGGAAGGATGCATTGTCAACTGATCGCTGAGTGTGCGTTGGAGAAATAAATATAAATCTCCTGCCATCAGTTTTTCGACTGATGTGTAAAGGCTGGATACCTCGGCAACTTTCTCAGGGGTTGTGTTCAGATCCCCCTTTCCTTACACATTCTCTATACGGCGGAGTCCCTCCCCCTCCGCCTCGGTCGATTTACAAAATTCAAAGCGTTGATTTCACCTGTTCGCATGTCTTCGTCTCCTCCTCGACTCTCCTTTCTCCCCCACCCACAGGCTCGCTTCTTTTAAATTCTACAACTGCTCTTACCCGCGGTTCCTTCTCATTGTATCAGAAAATTCCCAGTTTCGTTTTTTAAATATTCTGGACTTTTTAGACATCTTTCATTTGGTGGTTAAAGCATCTAATTTCTGAAGCAACGCCAATGTAGATGCTTCGCAGCAGCTTCTCCTTTGGAGTTTGCCTCAAAACACTGCAGATTATTCTAAATTATTTTATTTTCTGAGCCGAGTATCACATGTAACACAGACCGTCTGACCTTTAACAAACACCGCTGGTTTGGCTCTTAACTCCCACCCCACTACACGAAAAATAGAATATGCAAACTAACCCTGTTACAGTAAAACACCCACAGACCCTGATTTGAATTTTCTATGCTCCCGATGTTTCGGAGTTTGAATCACAAACGATGTTTACCGGTCTCCCCTGAATCCCGCCGGTGATTTGCTTTACCCGTTCCATTCAAACTTGCAGCAATTCCTTAAAAACAGCGCAATACATTTAAAATTGAATTTGAAGCACATTGCTTGATCAATACGAAATAACACCAAGGAGCCGTAAAGGTACCGGTCACGATGAACTATCAGAGTTTACTTTGCCAGCGAATTTCCATTGATAAATCAAAACTGTCTTGCATGAATCCACTTGCCAAATCTTCCGCTCTACATCTCTTTAAGCTACCGGTTTATTTTCAGCCGAGAGCACTGCAAGGGGACTGCTGAACGAACATGCAGTTTGGCCGCAGTGTCTGCACCGCACTCACTGATACACCGGCATCACAATGCTGTCGGTAATTGACCGAGTCCAAGTACTGTGCCCACAAATCTGCAAATGTTAGTTCGCCTCTGTCCTTACCAGGAACACCGATAACGGAAACGATCAAGTAATATATCTTTCTCACACGGTAAAATGTTTCAATCATGCCGTGTGAGATTCAGCCTGTCTTCCAGCCGCCCGCGATCTCGCTGAAGAAACTCCGAGCTGATGAACCTCCACGGTCATTCATTTATACTCGATCCAGCACACTGAATATTCAATACTGCACAAGGCTGACGTTTTATTGCCCAACAGATAGGGTAAAAATAAACATGATTTCATTCAAGTGAAATCCCAATTGTGATGAGGTGTGGGTAGCTTGACACAAAATTGCAGAATCTCATAAGACGATTCGAGAAGTCAGTGAACGTTGTTGGGAAACGCTGTCCGGCTCATCTCTCGGTTTCAGTATTGTTGCTCATCTGGTCCCTTCCAAGGCTTTGCTGTCCATCGATTTCGTCATCAAAGTTGTAACATCATGGTTTGCTCTGTTTCACTCCGGAAATTGCTTCTGTTACAGGCGACAACAATAGAAATATGGCGTTTGTATGTTGCTGTTAATGCAATAACCAACATAAACTCTCGTTCCTCTGAATGAGGAAACAAAGAAATAGCGGACGAATTCAATAACTCCTGTCTTTTCCCACCGTGAGAGACGCCAGCCCTATGCCAGTCGAACGAGACTATCAAGCCATAGAAGTTGCTATTACTGAGGAGAAGGAGCCTGGGAGGCTGACAGATGTGGAGTTAAATTTGTCATCTGGACCAGACGGAAGAGACTTTAGTATTCCGAAACAGGGATCTGCCAGACTGTGGAAGCATTAGCGGCGAACTTTCAATACCAATTGGAATTTGGAATAGTCCACATCACTAGAATGTAGGAAACGTCAATCCACATAACTTGTTACGAAGAGAGATAGTCAATAGACAGAACATTATACGGCAGGTAGCCTGACCTCAGAAGTTGAAAAGACGAACCTTTATGAAGGATGAGGTCTCGGTGACATGGAGACACATAATAAAATCGGCCGTATTACGGAAAGTCCGGCCTGAAAGCTGTTGGAATTCTTTGTCAACAATAAAAGGCAGATGAGATAAACGGAGATCAATGGATGTTGTTTCATTGGATTTTCAGAAAGCCTTTTACAAGATGCTATGGTGCATAGAAGATTGGCTGAATGACAGGAAGCAAGGAGAATAAATAAACAGGACTAATTCCTGTCGGCGTCGTTTGAGAAACGGTCAGCCCTGAAACGCCGAGAACGGGTCCCATTCCTCGAAGAACCGAAGTCAGCGTGTAACTCCACGACAGGGTCTTCAAAATATTCTGAAAGGAAAAGAATAAAGACATTAAAGATGGAAATAGAACTGTTTCCGAAGATGCAAGCAAATGATTCGCCGTTTAGAGCCTCCTTAACTTCGCCACGTATTCTCGATTTACTCTGGAGCATGCGTCGCCGGCTCTCGTAACCTTCCATCATCGCAAATGTACGTCAGTTCATCGATCTCTGCCTTCAGTGTGTCCAACCAGCGGCTCTGTTACCTCCTGCGGTGCCCAGCAGTCCCTCGACCTCAAACTCACTCATCGCCATGGATTTCATAATGGGATTAGTACCTTCTGATGGGGCCACGTGGTCATGAGAGTGGTAGATCAGTCGTTCAAACCGGCCATTTAATTGTCCTACCCAGGCTTCCGTCAGCCGATGAGACGGTGATCTTAGCTCTACATTTAGCACACCTCCATTGCTTCCGTCAGGACAGTATGCAGTGCCGACGCTCCGAATTCGTCTCCGATCCAGAGAACCTTCTATTTCCTCCTCCGACATCAGTGGAGTTCTCCTCTGGTGATTATCCGCCGACCAACGGTCAGTCAGAATGAACAAATCAGCAATTGCATGCGTTTTTCAATGATATACCGTCTCTGACCTTTCACATGGAAGAAGTATGTTCCCTTCACCGAGCAGTCCCACAGGCAATACGCCTACTCTGAAACTTGTATATCACCCTTTGATGTCTTCCTGGCTACCAGCCTCCGCTGTTCCCTGCGGAGGAGCCCGCGTTGGAGGTTCCGTTAGCCAGAGTCCTGGTACGCTGCTGCTCAGTACTTCGATGAGGACATGGAGGGCCATTCCAGCTGCCATCTATGCCTACTGCCGCCATGACAATTGTTCTGCCGCCCATCTAGACCTAACAGGCTTGGGGAATTGTCTGGCTGTCCACTTGATATCCGCCCCTGCACAACTACTTTCTCTCTCGTTTGAAGATAATCCAACGCATCATCCCAGTCACTTACCGTCTCCAGCCGGCACCGTCCCTCAAGATCACACCTAACAACCTCAAGGTCTACCCCAAGCCAGCTGTCTACCCCAAGACGGCCCAACCTACCCGAATCTGCACCTCCGGAACCTCGGACGGTTAAATGTGCTCCAGTGTACACGACTCACAGGTTGTTGGATGATCAAATAGAAGGGATGGTGTTTATTGGGTGCCGTTGTTGCATCTTGGATCCTTCGCTCAACGATGATTTCCATCGAATGGATCCGGTATATCCTGGAACGTTAAGGATCGGCCGTCGTTCGTTGCGGGGATCCTACCAATTCTGCTCCCGATGACATCTCCAAGCCTAACTCTTACTTGAGCTGTTATTTGCGCTATCGCTTGCGGCAGTAATGCCAATGCGAATGCCGAGAAGTAAAGCCATCGAAGACAATAACGAGAAACAGAAATGCCTAAAATACAGGTATGAACTTAGTTGATCTCTTTGATCTAGCTCATGGACGATCAGCTGACTGCAACAATCGTTCACGGATTTGTATAAATCACTAGCTGAATATTCTACAAAGAGGATAAATTTAAAATATGGATTCTTAGGACTGCATTTCGGTGAATGACCAGCGTACGCTGTGACATCATCACTTTGGTCAGCGACTGTGCAGGAGAAAACATTATCATAATGGTCAACAATGGGCGTGGATTAGTAATGACGCCGTCATCTTTGCCAGAAATGATATCATCATCTCAGCTCATCATCATCATCATCTTCAGCAATAGCAGCAGTGATAACATCAGAGTGGCAAGTGACGTGTTAATCAAAGCGCGGTGCAGACCATTCAACTTATATAACGGAAGTATCTATATGAGCAATAAACCAGACACGTAATCATTCAAACAGTTCAATAGTACAGTCAGGGTGTCGGCTTTATATCAGCTGTCGTGCTATCCCTGTCCAGGTAGTGATACTCCAGACAATCAGACAGATGTGGGTGAGTGCGCTTGCTGGACAGTTTAAGCACCTTCATCAAATTGTGTTTCACTTCAATCCCCATCTGCAGAGACCACTTTATTCTATTCATTTTCTCTAATTACAGCAATATTTACAAATTATTTCAAGATCTTTCACAAAATGCATGGAGGTCGGTGATCAGTGAGGTGCCTCAGGGATCTGTTCTGGGACTCTTACTCTTTGTGATTTTTATAAATGACCTGGATGATGAAGTGGAGGGATAGGTTAGTAAATTTGCTTATGACGCATTGGTTAGGGGTGTTGTGGATACTGTGGAGGCCTGTCAGAGGTTACAGCAGGACGTTGATCGGATGCAAAACTGGGCTGAGAAGTGGCAGATGGAGTCCAACCCAGATAAGTGTGAAGTGGTTCATTTTGGTAGGTCAAATATGTTGGCATAATATAGTATTAATAGTAAGACTCTTTGTAGTGTGAAGGATCAGAGGGATCTTGGGGTCCGAGTCCAGCCGTGCAGGTAGACTCTGTGGCTAAGTATGCATACGGTGTATTGAACTTCATCAACCGTCGAACTGAATTTAGGACCCGAGAGGTAATGTTGAAGCTCAATTGGACACCGGTAAAAACCCACTTTGAGTTTTGTGCTCAGTTCTGGTCGCCTCACTACAGGAAAGATGTGGAAAGGCTGAAGAGGAAATTTGCAAGGATGTTGCCTGGATCGGGAGCATCCCTTATGAGAATAGGTTGAGTGAACTCAGCCTGTTTACCTTGAAACGACGGAGGATGAGAGGTGACCTGATAGAGGTGTGAACGATGACGAAATGCATTGATCGTGTGGATAGTCAGAGGCATTTTCCCGGGGCCGAAATGGCTGCACAAGAGGGCACAGTTTTAAGGTGCTGGGGTGTGGGTACAGAGGAGATGTCAGGGATAAGATTTGTTTCGCAGAGAGTGGTGAGTGCGTGGAATAGGCTGCCGGCAACGGTGGTGGAGATAGGGTCTTTGAAGAGACATTATTTGTTTATAATATACATACATGATCTGGATGATGGGGTGGTAAATTGGATTAGTAAGTATGCCGATGATACTAAGGTAGGAGGTGTTGTGGATAATGAGGTGGGTTTTCAAAGCTTGCAGGGAGATTTATGCCGGCTAGAGGAATGGGCTGAACGTTGGCAGATTGAGTTTAATGCTGAGAAGTGTGAGGTTCTACATTTTGGCAGGAATAATCCAAATAGAACATACAGGGTAAATGGTAGGGCATTGAGGAATGCAGAGGAACTGAGAGATCTAGGAATAACTGTGCATAGTTCCCTGAAGGTGGAGTCTCATGTCGATAGGGTGGTGAAGAAGGCTTTTGGAACGCTGGCCTTTATAAATCAAAGCATTGAGTACAGAAGTTGGGATGTAATGTTAAAATTGTACAAGGCATTGGTAAGGCCAAATTTAGAATATTGTGTGCAGTTCTGGTCACCGAATTATAGGAAAGATATCAATAAATTAGAGAGAGTGCAGAGACGATTTACTAGGATATTACCTGGATTTCAGCACTTAAGTTACAGAGAAAGGTTGAACAAGTTAGGTATCTATTCATTGGAGGGTAGAAGGTTGAGGGGGGATTTGATCGAGGTATTTAAAAATTTGAGAGGGATAGATAGAGTTGACGTGAATAGGCTGTTTCCATTGAGAGTAGGGGAGATTCAAACGAGAGGACATGATTTGAGAGTTAGGGGGCAGAAGTTTAAGGGAAACACGAGGGGCTATTTCTTTACTCAGAGAGTAATAGCTGTGTGGAATGAGCTTCCTGTAGAAGTAGTAGAGGGCAGATCAGTTGTGTCATTTAAGGTAAAATTGGATAGGTCTATGGACAGGAAAGGAGTGGAGGGTTATGGGCTGAGTGCGGGTAGGTGGGACTAGGTGTGATTAAGAGTTCGGCACGGACTAGTAGGGCCGAGATGGCCTGTTTCCGTGCTGTGATTGTTATATGGTTATATGGTTATTTAGATAGGTACGTGGAACTTAGAGAAACGGAGGGCTATGGGTAAGACTAGTAATTTCTAACGGGATATGTTCGGCACAACTTTGTGATGCTGTAGTTTTTTCGTTTCTATGTTCCTAAAATAAATCTGTTTGCTTGTTCTACGTATCCATACTATAAGGATTTAACTACGTCGCTTCTTGACTGTAATTAATCTGATTAGGATTGTGCAACAATTCTCCCTTGATGTTGTTGCTACACATCCTGTTTGGAATCACAAAAACTTGTATATTTATCGCAGCATACAATATACATTTGTTCAAATGTTAACTGTATTAATCGTCTAGTAAACATGGGTGAAAGTTGTAAATGATGTCGTCTCGATATTCTAATGTTCTCCGATGGTTCCATTATCAGCAACACGGCGCACCTATTTTCTTAAATTATGTTCTTTATCCACTGAATAATGCCGCGGTTTGCATCGAGCCCGGAGCCCGCAAATATATGAGCGTAAGACGTCTTGAAAATAAATGAATAACACCGAATTTCATTTAGATATACAAAAATAAAAATATACCGGAAGATCACTCTCTTTCTCTGGTGGCCTCGAAATGTAAGCACGGCCCAAAATGATGACACAAAGAAAAAGAGTATTTTCGCTAACCACCTGGTCATTCTTTAAAATAGTAACAAAATGCAAGTTCAATGTCTTTATTTTCTGCTGTCATTTTGGTCGATCGTTGGTACATTGTCCTCACACCTCTGCCTCTAAACTGTATTACCCGTAAACTCCAATCGAAATCGGTCCACGGGATGGAAATTCTGCCTGTCATCTCCTTCTTTGCAGCCGATCACGAGTTCCATGTATGGCTGTAGTTTTGAAGTATTGATTCTGCAGTTTGTGAGTTTTGGCATTGCCAGCATTTTTATTCGCTGTCAACGGAGCGGGAATGACCAATAAATTCATGACCAATGTGTGCCAATATCGAGTGTCAGTGTGATCAGATGACTGGGCATCATCGCTGACAGTGTGATTGCGTTGAGGAACATGCTTATAAAGAGGGATATTTTCGCTATGTCCATCAACAGACTGGACGAGCTACGAAAGTACAAATTTTGCCAGAGGGGATACTGAATATGCAATGACATTCTCTCTGTGTCCAGCAGTGAGACTCAATAACATTGCGTTACTGAGGGAACCGGACAAGCAGGGACATTATCTGTGTGGTTGCTGACAGGTCCGAGTAAGCAGTGATAATACCAGTGTGGCCAGTGATGTACCACTGGAGCGGCAACAGTTCTGTTCATTCCCGTAATGGAGACACCTGAAGGAGGGAAATAACCAATCTATTATCCTTTGCAATCAATGGTGAAATGCCATGATTTTTTTGGGGGAAAAAAATTCTCATTTGAGCGGTCTATCCATAAGTATTATTGTCATGTTAAACGAAGACTGGTGAATGACACCTGTTCGGTTTTAATTAGCAGACCCACAAGCCTCTGTAGCAGGTCAGGAACAATCACACTATTGGAAGTATTCCATGGATACCACACTCCTTCCCCGCCCTCCCACCCCGGAGTGACCATGTGGGGTTTGGTATCACACAATGAACCGGATCAGGTGAGAAGTCTCTCCGTTGCTGAGCATATCGGACACAGTAACCACAACTCCCTAACATTTCCCGTTTGGGGACACACTTTGGGGGTGATGAATAAAGCTCCACACTGTATCTGACCAGTGTCCCAGGGGTAGTCGCCCTCAACACCTTACAACATTCGGCGCAGGGGATTTCACCATTTAGGTGCTAATTTGTTTACCGACTGCCTCTCCTTTTGGAATAAGAATCCCAGGTTAGGTTCCCTGCGGCCGAAGATCTCCTCCAACGCTGCAAGCACAAAATGATTCGGGGAAGAGCGATTTTGCTGTCTGCCCGTGGAACGGAGACTAATGAAAACCGATTGAGAAGTCGGGGACTGATTTATAAGTCTGTGACTAGTAGCGTGCAGTAGGGATAGTTGTTGGGTCCTGAGGTTTGAGCGGTACAAATTGCTGATGAACCTGAGTATCATATACACTCCACCGCGTATCAAACATAATGCTATTAGATGACGTGCCGAATCTTTGCAAACGTCTAATAAAACAGAAAGGCTGCACTGGCTTCTTTATAACTGATCAATAAGACCATAAGATGACGATGGCATTCGTCTGTATCGAAGGACAATTGCTATTTGTGCTGAACAAATCAAATGGAAATGTGGTCCAGAGCTGACCACCCCCCCACCCCAGGAACTATGCTGCTGATGAGAGACAGAGAGATGAAGAACAGGGGTAGAGGCAACTGCTACAGATAAGAGAGAGACGAATGATTTAAGTATTATGGCTTCTTCACTGATGGAAATGTAAACAATCATTTGCTACAAGGACACTTCTTTGCTCGTTAACATTCTTGCTGAGACAGCAGGGAGTGGCCGAGTTTGATGGACATGGTCATTTGAGTTGATGGACGGCTGATACACCATCAAGGGGAGTTAAACGACGGTTCTGCGGAGACACAGATAGACAGACCAGTGGACACTGAAAGAGTGTTGGGCACCCACAGGAAGGTGGGGGACTGAAGGATCGGTTCAGGAGAATCGATCCGGAGCACGGTGGATGAAGGCAGACCGGTGGGGACTTGTGTGCGTCCGCCCTTGCCTGGGTGACGAGTCCGTCACTGAAAAACGGTCTAGCCTGGAACGGAAGGGTCATAACCGATGACCCCCAACCGTACATCGGAACAAGAAGACTACGGAAGGTTTGCCTGCTGCAGCTGCTCAACTCTCGCTCTCTCTCTCTCTCTCTCTCTCTCTCTCTCTCCAACATTGCAACACAACAACTACCCTCAGCACGAACTGAACTGAACTGAACTTTATATTCTTCTATGACAATTCATTTACCCCGAGACATTGATAGAGCTTGTTTCTTATTATTGATTATTATTCCTACACTTCTATGTTTATTATTGCCAACCTGTTTTATAAGTATATTTGCATTATTGACACTGTTTTGCTTATTTTACTAACAAACACCTCTAGTGACGGTACCACCAGACTCCAACGTATCATTCCTTTCCTGCTGGTCTGTTAACCCAGTCACGGGGTACGTAACAAATTGGTGCATCGTCTCGGGTTTTGAATTCGCAAATTGGGGTGCCGGTGAATCTGGATAGATTTCCCTTATCTGATCTGGTTGTGTGAAAAACCAGAAAGGCAGGCAACAGAAATGGATGTTGACGAGTGTCTGTCAAGTCCGAACCCTGTGGGTTTAAAGACGGCTAAAAAGTCTGAGTTGTGGGAAATGCTGGAGTCCTTGGAACTCACGGAGGTGAAGAAAGGGATGACGAAGGCTGAGATACAACGTAAGATAGCTGAACATTATGTCACGATGCAGATATTCAAGGCGGAGGTGTTAGAACACTTTCCCGCAGGGAAAGGGGAGGTCCAGTTACGTCTAGAATAGATGCGACTGGAGAGAATTAAGTTGGAGGGGGACGAAGCAGAAAAACAGCGACAGTTCGAGAGGGAGAAATGGAAACGTGTGGATAGCGGGGCAGACCGTGGGGTAAGTTTAATTCAACATTTCCAAGACTGTTATTGACACAAAATGCACATTTTAATATTGATCATGACACAATGTATTTTATATATCGTTAATGACATAAAACATATTTACAGATTGTTACTGACAGAGAATCGTATAATTTGTGTTCCGCATATTATCTGAATGTACTTGCCTGTGATGCTGCAACAAGTCAGTGTTTCTCTGTCCCTGTACCTTCCCGTACTTGAGCACTTGGTAATAAATTCAACAGGACCTGAGAAATCTCAGTGAGATTTGATTAGTGATGATCATCTTGGCAGCTCGGTAGGTCGAATGTATGAGACAGTACACTGTTGAATGCAAAACCCTGAGCATTGTCGATGATCAGAGGGATCTTAGACTCCAAGTTCATCGCTCCCTGAGAGAGACTGCACAGATTGATCGGGTGGTTAAGAGGGCAAATGACATG